>NC_139895.1:18324367-18596867 GCF_905171665.1 Trachurus trachurus | reverse complement strand
CTACAATGTTTGCCATGCCCACCATCTCAGTTTAGTATGTCAGAATGCCTACATTTTTTAAATCAATACTACTACTACTACTACTACTAATAGGCCTAATAATAATAATGATGATAATTTATTGTTATTTACTACTACAGCTTGCAGAACTACGCTGCAACGGTAAGCTTATGTAAGTTTGGCCACTGGAGACTTGGATCTCACATTCTTCTGAATCCATCTTGTACGCGTGGACTCCCTGTGTGGGAGCTAGAATAGCCAGCCAAGTCAAACGGGTCCCTTGGTGGAACTGAACACCAGCTCCAAAACCCACCCACCTTGAGACTGCTGACACAATAGAACAGAAAGAATAGAAGAGACATGTGCTTTGTTAGACATGTAGGCCTACTGTACTGTCATAGTTTTTGTGCATCAGAGGACTAAGTAAGGAATTATTTGAGATTTTGGGAAAGAAGATTATTCACTTGCCAATACACCAGTGATATTGATTATATTGATTATAATATATTATATTGATATTGATTGGCTTCTGCTGTACATAGGCTGAACATACTGTATATGACGCTAAAGCCTGCAGCTCACTAGTTTAGCTTAGCATTAAGACTGGAGGCAGGAAGGAAAAGTTAACCTACCTAAAATCTGCCAATTGTCACTTCTTATTCAGTCACATTTTATCATGTCTGACTCATCCAAACATATGGCAAGATGTGTTTTAATTTCCCATTGCTTCCAAGCTAAACCTGAAGTCTCCTGAAGGTTTAAGTTGTAGTTTTATGTTAAATTAGAGTCTATTCTTTTTTTCTTTTCTTTTTTTTTTAAATTGTGTGGATCATTAGACAGATCCAAGTTAGCTATTTCTTCCTGCTTCCAGGTTTTATGCAAAGCTAAGATAACTTTCTCCTTGTTTTAGCTTCATATTTTGCATACAGATTTATTTTAGTTTTGATCCCTCAGATCTCTGTCTGCAAGAATCTTCACAAGTGTATTTCTCAAAATGTCTTATATTTAGCTGATAAAAAGTGAGTGCTATTGTACTAAAACAGCACATTTCAGGTTTAAATACAAAAATGATCTCACATATTTTTAAAAAGTACACTATTGCCATAACTTTTTGAAAGTCCAATGGAGCAAGAACAACAGACTTCTTACATGACCTACAATATGACACGTGCTGCTCTCATTCTGAATTAATTCGCTGTCATGCAAATGTGACGTTTTGAAACATGCTGCAGTTCAATCTGGCAAACGGTAGGCTACTTTTTCATACGCATGTTGTACAAGTAAACATTAGTCCAGAGTTGAATAGTTTTCAAGGTCTGTCTGCGAGGCCTCAAGGCTAACCCCCCACCCTTGTATCAACACACCCTGTGATGCTTCCTGCAGATTTATTCTTTTAACTCCTTTTTTTTTCTTTAAATGAAGAACGTGTAAATCTAGCCGTGGAACTGGCGAGTGTGTGTATGTGTGTGTTCATGCAGTCACATCAACAGAGCAATCACTCATGTAGAGGAGAGTATACACTTATAGGGTTTAGCTCTCCCGGCAGGTGATGATGGACAAGCCTTTCAGGGCTCGATTGGGGGATGGAAAGAGGCAGCCGAGGGAGGTGGATGGAAAAGAAGGACTGGAACAGAGGAATCAATAACTCCCTTTGTACTGTATAATTCCCTTTACACATGTACAGTAGTTGTAGATAAGAAACTAAGCAAGGAAAGAAAAGACATAAACAAGTAAGAGAAGTGGTGTTGTGTAGTGCATATCCGCTCCATTGTCACTCAGTCTGGGCAGAAAGCCATGTCTGGACAATCCACTAGTCCAGGAGAGAAGGAACTTCTTAATTGCCCCCTCTCTCTTCCTCTTTTGTTCTCCGCCTGTCTTTCTCTCGCTCCGAGCCCCTTTCTGTTGGCTGAGAGGACAGGTACAGGAAACAGTCATTCATTAGCAACCACTGAAGCACCCTTCACAATATGTGCAGGCCCACCTCTGATGGCAAACCCTGAGTGTGTGCGGATGGGTGTGCATACTTAATTGTTAGGAAGCGAGACTTGGGAGGGGGTCCAACAGAGTAAGGCAGGGCCAGAGGAGGGGAGGTGTGGGGAGTTGGTTTGCTGACCTGGGGTCCTCCAGCAGATGAGGGGAGTGCTAGTGAAAGATACCTAAACAACATTAGAACTCAATGAACCATGTCACCTACAAACAGCCAGATATTGGTCACAGATATTTCACAATCCTCACAAATGCACTAGAATTTAAGATGAATATATGGGGATCTGATACCTATTTGAATGTAAAAACAGCTTTTTTAAAGGACATTCAAGCTTGTTGTGTGAAACTACAATGATACTCTTCAACACCCGCAACCTAAATTGGCTTCTAGCTTCTACATTACTATCTGCACAGGCAACACCTACAGCAGTCTTACTCATGGTTCTGTGTTTTCATTGAACAATCGACTAAAATGTCAAGCTCAGTTAGAAAACTTCAAAACATGACACACAACACCCTGCCACCCAGCTTTCCCAACACACCATGTCATTTGTAAGATGTCAGCAATCCTCTTTGCACTGGTTGGACTGCATGCAGCTGAGTAGTGTTCCTTTCATTGGCTTTAAAAGATAATAACATGCCTACTCCCTGTGTCTAACCGCTGATCCAGGGTCAGCAAGTTCCTCATGCAGCCTCCTTAAGGTTCAGGTTGAAATTATGGTTTGGGGAAACAGATCCTCTCATATGTAGGTAGAAACAACAGAAAGGCCACAGCTGGATATTTGCAAAATGCAAGTGTTCATCCACATTGCAGAAATACATAGCAATACATTACATGCTTTAGTTGTAAGGTTCCTGCATAGTGAGTTTCTACAAGTTTCTGTCACAAGTTTGAGAATAAATAGCTGCCACCTATAGCTACAGTTGACAAGGCACTCTCCCTCTCTCTCTCACCATCAGTGCAGCAAGCTCAAGGCCACATGCCCTTTTTCATTACTCCAAACAGGCCAGCTGTATTGTAACTACAACCAATTTCCTTGCAGTCTATAAAGCTGTCAATCAAAATCATACGGAACAGGGAGAGGAGGTGGGGGGGTTCAGGGGCGGAGTTGGGTGGGCTGTTGGGGAGGGCTGCCGGGCTCCACACCAGATGTCAAGAGTTTTACACCACGGGACACGGTGGAGGGAGGGCAAGGAGGAGGGACTAGGAGGGGAGGGAGAGGAGGAGGTCCTGTTTACCTGTAGCAGTGCTTAATAGGGAATACCAGGAATGTTTTGACTTGCATGGAGGTCATGTTTGTTGTGCTGGGCTGTCACCAAACACTTCTGTCGTTACCAACTAGCCTACTCATTAAATAGGAAGTTCTAAAAAAAAAAAAAAAAAAGTATAGGCTATTATATTAATATTCAAGGTAATACGCATATTCAAGTTTTTGCAGATGGTTAGATGGGAAGTTTTTAGGAATAAGTCAGCAGCTGGTTAACTTAGCTTAGCTCAAACACTGGAAACAGGGGAAACGTGCTATCCTGGCTCTGGCCAAAGGTGGCACACTCCTTCCAGCGAACGAAAGCTCAGAATCTATCACTTAGCATTTAGTTGTTCAGTCAAACAAAGTGTAATAATTTAACACTTTACCATACGTAACCAAGAAATGGTGCAGTACATAATACTGCAACATTGCAACGTGCAGCTTTATCACACAGAAAAAGGTTTTTAAACAGGTTCAGGAGAGGTAACTCCCTTCAGCTTCATGTTCACCATGTATACTCAATCTCCTCATCTAATTATCTGCTCAGAAGCAAATACGTTTTTTTTTGTTTTTTTTTCAGAATTTCAGACTGATCCTTAAAACAAGCAAAGCAAAAACACCCTCATGAAGCAGTGAACTCACAGTCAGACCAAAGCATTTTTTCAAGTTTCCATTTATTAAAGTTATGAACAAAGAGACAAATAAGTTATAATATTTTTATTTGTTAGAATTCTATCAGTGTTTGAACATTAATATTTAGAGAGCTAGTACAATTTTCTACTTTCATGGCTAGCCTTTGACAAACCCATAGAAACAGCTGTCTCTCTCCAAGGATCGGAACATAATACTGAAGGGGAGGTGTTGATGTTGTCTCACAAGACAGTTAGCAATGAAAGTGTGCACCGTAAGGTTTTTTTTTCTGTTATGGTATATCATTACATATAAACTCTTTAAAAATATACTTCTGTCAAATACCTTGACAACTACTATGTACACTACAAAAATAAATTTTCATATAAATAAATTATATGGCATACATTTATCTTTGTAACTGAAAACAGCATACATCCATGCCAACTGAAACCAAAATGGCAGTCTGGAAGAACCACTGATTTTTTTTTCCTTTTAAAATCCTCTAAGAGCTATGATGAGACCTGTAGTGTAAAATGTTATATACTCTTTTTTTCCTATTTAACATTAGTAAGCACTTTATACAGATCAAACTCCATTAATGTAAAAACATTAAACTGTAATAGTGTTTTTTTTTCAATAGACATAAAAATCCCTGCATTTGTTATCCACTGGCATCACAACAATAATGAAAAAAAACATGTCTTATATTACAAAAATATAAATATCGCAATTGAACATTGAAAACAAAAAACAAACAAAAAACATTTAAAAATGAATAAAATAGTTGCCAGCTATGATTCTCTCCGCTACTGCCAATGTGACATTGGGAGAAAAAAAAGACAAAAAACAAACAGAACAACCTTTTTCAAGCAAGCAGCTGACGTAACATGGTGGACAGAAGGATGAAAAACGGCAAAGACTTCTGGGAAGAGCTACATGGGTTCTACAGGAAGTGAGAGTGTAAAAGTGGAGGCAAACTGAGGTGTGGAGGGGGTGAGCGAGGGGGTCGAGGGGGTCAAAGGGGCCTAAGTCTGGAACTGAGGGGGTTGGGGTAGGACGGGGTGGTGGTTATAGGTATGCATGCAGACATAGACACACATGCACATATAAATTGGCTATTGCTGGTAGAGAGAGGTGCTGGCGGTGTAAACTCTGACCCCTGAGGCTCTGGGCTGTGCCATTTGGCAGTAGAGGGGGGGCGTCCAATTAGTGTCATGGCGTTATGTTGTGGATTTTTATGAGCTGAGGTCAGTGGGGACGGCTGAGGCCAAATTGGGGGCAGTTGTCTTTACTGTCACTAAAGGAGAGCTGAGATAGAGTGAGAGGATGAACTCCAACACAAACATAAATGTTTTTACACACATTTACATTGAGACACACATGGAGCACATTGTCAGGCCATATAGGGCTTAGCCCTTAGCAGGCTGCGTGGACTAGCTTATTGGTTGAACAGAAACAAAGAGCTACTTGAGGCGAGATATTCCTGTGAATTAAGTTTAAATGCAGTCAAGTGCGATGTTGAATCGGGTCATACAGTATACAGTCTGAGTTTTAGCTTATCCACTAGACATCATCACTCAGGGTGCAGACTTGGCACCCTGCATTGACCCTGTTCCAGAATCAGTAATGTGAATGTCCCTGTATTGGCAGAGTGAGTTTCTGAGGTGAGTTTACTGCTTGTATGTCAGTATACAAGACAGAACCTGTTTCGAGCCTGCTAGGGTTAAACAATACATAACCTCTTACAGTAAAATACAACCAGAGAACAGCCTAACAGACAGTGATACAAAGCTGAGAGCAGAAACAGGTTCCAATGCAGAGGCCATAACTAAACAAACATAACAACAACAAAAAAAAAACAGCTTTAAAGTTTCTTCATATCTGCTCATCTTAAATAGCACGCATAGCGTGTCAAGTTAAACAGTAATTGTTTCATAACTACCACAGGTTTGTGATAAAAAATTAATAGTTTAACATGCGTACCTTTATACAATAATAAACACACACACACACATACACACTTACATATACACATATACCTTAGCCCTGTTTGATAATTCTAACAATTTCCCTCATGTTTTAAATGAGTGTAAATATTAAGTCTGGTTTGAGGATGTAACTGATGTATAAGCCAGAAAAAAAAGGGGCTGTTTGACATCACACAGCCAACACACACCTACTACACACAGACACATACGTAGACAGATCACTTCTTTTGTTTAAAGAGACATTTGCATAGAGTTATAAATGTATATTATTTAAAAAAATATTTTGAGCAGCAACAGTGAATGCTGACAGGTATTTTTGTCTAGATGAAGCTTCCTAATGGCACAGATCCACAGATGAGTGAACAGTAATCAGAGATCTATCTCTCTCTCATACACATGTACACATTTACACTCAATACACACACACACCCACCCGCACATTCACCTGCATTCACACACGCACACACACCATATAAAATGGCAGCCCCAGTCTGTTAACATGAGGAGTTGTACAGCTCCTAAAATTATAGCTACTTTTTGTTCATATTTACATATGTATACATCTTTTAAATATAGATAGAATTATCTAAGACAATAGTCCACTGGAATACAGTAAGAATGAGCACCATGACGGCAACCCTGGCAAGTTTCTTGCTGCTTAGGGCCAGAGGTGAGCCAGGCTGGGCTATGCAGAGCTATGCAGACCGGGTCAGCTGCTTAGTAATACAGAGAAGTCCATCTTTGGCCGTTGTACTTCTGTTCTCCACAACTGGAAACAAAAAGGATATTGTAGTGTTAGTACTTAATGATGAAGCACATCTCTCTTAACAGACTGTTGCAGTACATGTGGATCTACTGAAGTCACTGAAGCTCACCTCAGCTAGCCTGTCTGCCATGGTTCCTCTCAGCTGCCTCAAACTCCAAATCTTGGAGCTCCATGGCCTCCACCTTGACTCCTCTGGCCCCTAACTGGGTATCCAGTGGCACATGTGGGTCCTGAAAGGCGGGCTCCGGCACCTCCGGCCCTGATGGGCAGTAACTGTCTGTTGCAGTGTATCCTGGGTAAGAGGAAGTGGGGGGGCTCTGGCTGGACAAGGGGGGCGGGTGAACGGCGACAGTGACTGAGGCTGACGCCGTTACCGTGGTGATGGGTTGGCAATAAGGGGCGGGGTTGGGGTGATGATGAGGGAGGTGGTGAGGTTGTGGGTTGTGGGAAGAGCGGGCTCTGTGGCCTGCTGAGTATTCTCTATGGCCATGTGAGCCATAATGGCCCCCAGCCTCAGTAGCAGTTTCAAAAGCGTCCATGCGCGGGCGAGCTGGGGGCGGGGCCTGCCAGTGCAGCTGGCTCTTGGGGTTCCTGCTGCTGTGGCGCTGAGTTGCCCCCGGCCCAGAATCACAACCCTGAGGGGAGACAGACTGAAGAGAGAGAAAATAAGCTATTTGTATCTGTAATGCATAGAACAAGGGAAACTCATGAGTACACAGTGGAGAATATGTTCTTACCGAAGAAACAGAATATGCCGGAGGGTCATGCTGTCTGGCTGAACACCTGTGCCCTGATCCTGCTCTCCTGTCCTCCTCCGGCCTGGCTGCTCTGCCTCTGCTGGTCTGGAGGTGGTACTGCTGCTCCTCTGCTCGAGGCGGTCCTCTGCGTGAGGGCAGGTGGTAGTTCTGCAGCTCCTGGCTTATACCGGACACTGTGGTGTTCGAGCTGTATTCTGAGTCAGACGAGTCTGAAGCTGCACCAGAGGTGGTGGTGGCGGCCCCCGTGGTGTGGTGAGGACGGACTGAGAAGTGGACCACGTGAGGAGGGGCCTCTGGGGATGGGGTGGGTAAGCGGCTACGACCATCGACTGGAGATACCTGAGAGATAACAGGAAGGCAGTGGTGGGAAAAATGGTATTCATTAGGTTGGAAAAAAAGTACAACCAGATGAAACAGATTCCATTTTCTTGAAATTGTTTTATTTTGAACCCTTACCTCCGGATAGGGTCCAAAGTATGACAGTAATACTGGGAGAAGGACCAATCCATTCAGGACTCCAAGAACTGTGAGGATGGCCAACACAGCAAAGAAATACCTGCAACAAAACACATATGCCCAAAAATGTTTTTTTAATCTGTGGAATAATTAAACTCAAGGCAAAATGTAGGATGAAACACACTACATGCAAAACATTAAACTTGACTTGGGCTTCAATTGTGATACCACATTAAAAAACATAAGATAAAGCAAACTAATTGTGTAGTTGCTCAGACTAGCACAGACACACAAGAAGAGAAACAAAGAGAGCAGATAAACAAAGAAAATACCTGTGCAAACCACAGATGTTTAGACGTGGGGAGACATGTGCAAGATCAACGCACCACACATGCCCAAAATAATACTTGCACAAAGACACTCAAGCCACTCCTTAAACACACACACACAGAGACACACACATATATACTATATAATATATATAAACCCCCCACAGACAAGCAGGCCTGCACTGTGGTTTTGAGGAGCAAAACAGAAATGTACCTTGTGTGTTTCAAAGTCCTGCCAAAGAGGGTTAGTCTTAAAGAAGGCGCAGAGAGAAAAGAAAGAGGAAGCATAATTAGCCAGAGCTGGTTAATTCAAAGGCACAGGAGGAAAGAAAAAAAAAAGAAGGGGAGGTTATTGGGGGCGAGGGTACTCTCTCTTGGGTGTGTGGTGTATAAGCAAACATGGAGAAAACAAAGCAGTGAGGAATGTGGAGGGAGGGGGTGAAGGGGTAAAAGGGGGGGGAGGAGAGGAGAAGTGGGTGAGGGGAACATTGGGGGGTGGGGGGCAAAAGAGGACAGGGGCCTCTCTCTCCTCTCTGGCTCTAAAAAAGAGAGAGAGGGAGAAGCAAACAAATGAAGTGAAGGGTATAGAATTTAAACAATTTAGTCTAGGAAGAAGAGAAGGGGAGCCTCAGAGCGCCACCCCTCCCTGGCCTCTCTCCCTCTCTTTTATTTCTTTTTCTCTCTTCCCTGCCTCACTTTTCTCTCCCTTCTTTCCAGCTAAGCCCCTGTGAAATTCCCGGCCACTCCACAATCCCCTCGGTCTAATTAAATCTCCAGTGTATCAGGTAAGACCCCCCCCCACCCCACCCCTCTCCCCAATCTCCCTCTCTGTCCAATCCAGCTCCCTTCATTAGGGAAGGCTTTCCTCCTCACTTAGTTCTCCAGTGGAAGCTCTCAGGTTATTAGGGACACACTGATGAACTCTTCACTATGCTGTGTGTGTGTGTGTGTGTGTGTGTGTGTGTGTGTGTGTGTGTGTGTGTGTGTGTGTGTGTGTGTGTGTGTGTGTGTGTGTGTGTGTGTGTGTGTGTGTGTGTGAGCGTGGGCTAGCTTAGGTGTAGATACACTCGCATGCTGTGCAGCTGGGCCTCAGACTAAATACACATTTGTAACTAATCTGTGTGCATGTGTTTATAATGGCGTGTGTGTGTGTGCGCGCTTGGAGCTTGGGTGGGGGTTTATTGTGCAGAAGAGCACCACAAGTAAGGAGCGCTGGTCCTTGTCTACCCAGCATGGGTGGCCTCATTTCCCATGTGGAATGAGCAAGGATGAGCCCAAAGCTAGAGTTATTAGTGCACAGTGCTGTCGCTGGGACACTGGAGTGACTTGAGTTCAGCCGGTAGTGTGTTATGTAGATGGGTGGACAATCACAAGATGAATCAATTACAGGATAGTTGAAAAACAATAATCCTCTGAATCAAGTGTGTTTGCATTTAAAGCCCACTAGCTCATCAGTCTGCTTTTATTAGATTATCAGTTCTGTTTCCAAGGAAATTTAAATCGAATGCAACTGGACTTAGTTACTGGTCTAGGAAGACGTTTCACCTCTCATCCAAGAGGCTTCATCGGTTCATGTTCGCATCTGACCAGGCTGGGACTGGTCAGGTTCTGTTTCCATAAGTGGACCTGTGTGGACCTAATTGTGTCATCGCTATGGTTTAGATTTCCATACACCCTGGGATGGGTAAACGCCACATCACCCCTGGATGCATATATGGACATACATGTAAGGCCTACACATGCACGCGTGTGGCCCACATACCAGGCCGAGTGCCCTGCTAGGCTGTTTAGAGTGAAAACATTCACAGGGCTGACAGGGGAAAGTCAGGGAAACATTTCTTTCGGCGCAAGCAGAAAAATACGAGCCGGGCCTGTTGTTATTGCACCGTCTTGGGGCGCTGCTTTGTTTGCTCAGACAACAGCAGAACCTTTAAATGGAGGCCCGCGACTGAGCCAGAAACCAGAGCACACACCACTGGAGGTGAGGAGAGAAGGTCTATAGGCCTCCCTGTGTTTGTGTGGGTATGTGTGTCTGTTTATATGTGTCCCTCTTGAGTGTGTATCTGTGTGTGCTCTCTCTGGCAGGCACGCCATCATTGACCCCCATGATTACAAGGTCAGGGAGCAGGCTAGTGTGTGTGTGCGTATGAGGGGTACTGTGAGTGATTGTGCGCTTGTGCATGCATGAGCACATGACAAAAGCTGGTGTGCTTTCAGATCACATGGACTTCAGTGGTGCTCCCTTTTCTTAAAGGGAGCAGGTAAAAAAAAAAACATTATACAGCTACCTCATCTGGCCACTACCAAGAATTTGTGCACATGCAGCCACGTAAGACCATACACGACTTAAAATTATACACTGAGCTCAGTGGAAACTTCTCATAATCCTCCCGGCTTGAGAATGTACAGAATCATTAATTTTCCTCCCTCGTATGGCGGCTGGTTGCTACCTTTCTGTCTGATTCTTACGAGAGGACACACACAAAAGGAGCCACCGGCGCAGTGCCCCCACAGTGTGTCAGCTTTAATTTCCACTTCTCCTGTCTTTCCACAACTGCCCTCTTGCCCCCCACCCTGTTACTCCTTCCCATGCTTATAAATGTCTAGTGAGGGCAGTTAAACTAGCTGAAGGAGATCACAAAAGCCAGAGGACTTTCCTGTCCCCCTCTCCCCCCAATCTTTTTTCTCTTTGCTTCCCTCTGCTTCTTCGTCTACTCCCTCCTAGCCCTCCTCCTCTTTCTCCTGACCTTCAACTCTCTATCCTTTTCCCCCGGCTTCCCCTAAAATGTCAGGCATGAGAGACATTAAGGGGGAGAAGAGGAGGATGAAAGAAAAGACACAAGGGAAGAGGATGGTAAAGAGAGATAAAGGCCTTGTTTATGAAGTTTCTTGGAGATCAAGCATCCCAGAAAAGGACAAAAAAAAGGTATGGTACGTGCATGGTAGCTGGAAAAAGGATGAGGTTTACAGGTTTACAGAGAGGGGGTATGAAATTGAGCTGCGGGTGGAAGACAAGAAAGAGATAGAGGAAGGGAACAGAGGAGGAGAGCGGCCTTCATGCATGATTTGTATCTCAGGTAGATTCCTGTGTGACATACAGGTTGAGGCATGGTCTCAACAGTCCTTTAATGCCACATCGACGCCATACAATAGTCTCTGGAAGTGCAATCCTGTGTTTGGCTGAATCAATAAAGCGTTTTCTAATGAGGTTTAATTTGGACTCACCTGACGATAAAGTCGAACTCAGAGCCTGCAAGCATTAGGACACCTAATAAGGTGGAAAAGGCTCCATCTAGTACTGGAGCAAACATGTGCTCCAATGCCAGCACAGCCCGCTTGTGACGATCCCCTATGGCAGTCAGGAACGCCTACAAAACACACACACACATTGATGTTGACATGAGGGGACATTACAATACTTATTGGTAACCTGAAATAGAGTCTTTCAAGATTTGTATGTGTTAGCTGGCACCTACCAGGGCCACGTGGACAGTGAACTCCACTCCAATGCCCACAGAGGCAATGAGAATGACCACAGGGACGGCGCTCAGCTTGATTCCCATCAGCCCCATGAAACCAAACAGCTCCACGGTCATGAGGGAGAGCACCAACACCTGAAAGGAAATGAGGACTTTCTGTTAGGGAGGAAAGGAGGTTGATGAATCTATACAAAAAGTGATTTTATGTATTTTATGTATAAGAAAATAAAGCAGAGAACAGAAATTGGGTACGTTTAGGTGAGTAGCATGAGGATTTATATAAACCATCCTTAACAAACATTTTTTGTTCTTGAACATCTCTGTTGTCTTTTTTTGAGAGAATCAAATCATTCTATAACAAAAATTATAAGAATAACATTTGTATCTATCTTTCCAAGGTGACATGGTTGGAAAACACGTGTATAGTATAGGATGTGAAATGACCATGAGAGGAAATAAACTTTGTTGCTCTATTACAAATGATTGGTCAAGTCACTGCATGTGCTGTGTGAATTCAGAGCTGACCTGGACTCTGAATGTACACAAGACAGATAGGCAGCAATAATACAAGAAGATGATACGTGTGAGCAGTATCTCTGTCTATAGATGTGTTAGGTGTGTGTGTGTGTGTGTGTGTAGGGTTAAGAGTAGAGTGGGACAGGAGCTGGGAGTAAATGCCATTATCAGCTGACAGGTGTCAGGTTACATGGGGCCCAAATCCTTTGAAGAGGGTTGAGGTGGGTACGAGATGGAGCTGTCTGTGAATGTGTGTGTGGGTGGGTGCATGTATAAGTGAGCAAGCACAGAGTATGTGCATGGCTGTCCACGAGGGGGTATTTGTGTGCAGTGATACATTTACACATTACACATTATCCTTATTTCAGTCAGGGAGACTTTAGACGACTTAGTACTTTGAAATGTCTCGTGAGCATGAACCTGCATTCTGAAATGAAATGTCAATTCAAGATGAAGGATGAGTGAGTGTGTTTTGGAATCTTTTCAGATATCACTGTGTGCTAAAATTACAAATATGTATATGTTAGTTACAACATAATTGCAGACTGTTATTTTTAATTTATTTTATTTTACAGTTTTTTTGTTTTGTTTTGTTTTTCTCCTCTCTGTTTTAGGTCTCACCGTCACTCTAGGACTGACAGTTATTATTCATCTTCTTATAATTTCACCCAAAATGTTGTCTCATTACTATCATTTGTATGCCTGTGCTTTGTATACTGTATACTGTTATCTCCTCTGAGTCAGTCTCTTTCCCGTGATGTTATCGTACCAATTAAATCAAGACGAAGGACAGGGAGCAAAATGAGATTGAAAGTAATCACTCCACAGAGCAAGTCTCGCTCATCAGAATGACATCTATTCTAAAGAGACATCTAAACAGTACTCAATGGCCACTGGATTAGAAACAACCTGTATAAACCTAAACACAAGACAACTCCTCTGTCTGTGTGTTTAAGATAGATTTCAGGGAAAATAGCCAAGAGGGTTTAAAAGGTGCTTAAAGGTTTGACGTTGTCAGGCTGGCGGTGGTCTGGTCCTGGACAGACCAAATGGTTAAACTTGACGCCTCTCCATAACTTGTCTTTTGATCTTGCTAGTAAAGCCTGAAAGATGAACATGAGGTCCCCTCCTCCTCTGTTTAAGGGCTCGGGTGGCCTGGTCACTGCCTGTCGTAAAACACAACCCACCAAAGAGAAAAACCAGAGCGCTCCGTGTATGTGCTTCTGTGTGAATTATGTACCTGCTCGTTTACACGTACGTATGCGTGCAAGTATATACATGTCTGTTTGTGTGCTTTAAGTGTGTGTCTGCGCGCTCGCCTGTGTGTTTGCATGTATCCTTGGAAACTCGTGAAAGGAGGCGAGAGAGGAGGAGTGTGGAGGATGGAAATCAAATCTAACTTTTTATAGGTTTAGAGTGGGAGCAAGTTGCCTGAGCAACTTTGCGTCCTTTTCCCCATTTATTTCAGCATTGGTGTCTGGGAGTGTTGGACTAGACTAAACAGACTGGCCCTAACAAAACAGCACAAGATAAACACCGGTGACTGGGCTACAATAACACACAGCAGCCCCTTCTCCTTTCAGACTCTCTTCTCTCCGAGATGGCCCCTGGACCACACATAGAAATCAGGAAAGAGAGGGAGGAGAGCAGGAAAACATACATTTCTTTCTCTGTTGCTTAGCAATGGGCCCGTTGGTTTGATCCAACACTTACTATGATGCCGGCGGTCCACGGGTTGAGCAGGAAGAGGGCGCAGACCAGAAAGGTGCAGGCGAGCACAACACTGATGGACAGCAGGAGCCAGTGGCGCAGACTAACATACTGTTCCCAGAAGAGGAAGGGGTAGCCGTTGGGGTAGGAGGGCAGGCCTTGTCGGCTGTAGTTGCTGCAAATAGCCCGCACGCTCTCGATGGCTTCCACAAACTGCGGAGTCTCCCGGAGCCCGTTGAGGTAGAAGGGGAACTGTGCGTATTCGATGGGCTCGGCCGCCGGGACTGGATGGAGAGACAATGGAAGGAAAAGGTCATTTTACAGCAATTGGTGATGATTTTGCTTTTTGGAAGCAAAATCCATGTGGCCTTGCAAGATAATCAAAGTCCAATAAAGTGAAAACAGATTATTGAAGAACATTAAGGAAGTAATCAGATAAATTGTCAGCAGCAGCGATGACATCTGCAGATGATATTTGTCTATTTGTGATTAACTAGCATTAGGCTCTGATCATTTAGTGGATCTGCAGGAATAATTTTCGGCTCTTTAGCCAAACCACCAATATCAAGGCTTTCCCTCCCTAATCCAACCTTGTTCCAAGAGTAGCTCCATCTGTGGGCAAGTGTGTGTGTGTGTGTGTGTGTGTGTGTGTGTGTGTGTGTGTGTGTGTGTGACAGGGGTGGGCGGACCAGTGTGAAACAGAGCTCCATTGACTCAAACTCAGCCAGTCTGTGGCCCAGCCTGGCTAATGAGGGCCTATCAGTTCCAGACACAGCAGAGTGTAAGCGCTAACGTTGAATCACGGTAATTACAACGTCAGAATAACCACCATTACCACACCCTAAACTTAGCACCGCCGCATAAAGCATAATATAGATGCATAAACACACATACCTGCCTGTCATTCTGCTATGAAGTCATATGTGGCGCTAACACAACAATGTATTCATTCAGATTTTTGCTTGCAGTGTAATTAATAACACACTGCCGACTTACATATCTATCTATCTATCTATCTATCTATCTATCTATCTATCTATCTATCTATCTATCTATCTATCTATCTATCTATCTATCTATCTATCTATCTATCTATCTATCTATCTATCTATCTATGCCTGATGTTGGTGTGAGTGTGTGTGTCCCTTAGTGCTTGCAGGGTCAGACAGCAGCACATGCTAACATGGTTTGGCTCATTATAATCTCAACTATAAATTTCCATTAGGATACAAGCTGGCTTTCGGCCAACACCAATCTGCTCCGGGGAGCTCCCGCACAGCCAAGCACTTCACACTGCTTATCCAATCATATTCCCTCCCTGTAAAGGACTTCCTACTTGTTATCCAATTGTGCTTCCCACCCAAACCCAGTCTCTCCTCGTTATCCAATCATTTTCCTCCCCCATGGAGAACTTCCTGACTAGCACCAAATCACCGGCTGGAATCAAACAACAACATGACTGTACTTTTTATGTGAGTTACAGTCTGTGTGTGTGGTAGGGAAATGAAAACAGGGTGTGTGTAGTGTTTAGGGTCACTGAGTTTTAATAATGTTTGTGTGTGTGTGTGTGTGTGTATGTATGTGTGTGTGTGTGTGTGTGTGTGTGTGTGTGTGTGTGTGTGTATGTGTGTGTGTGTGTGTGTGTATGTGTGTGTGCACGTGCAAGTGTGTGTGATGCAAGGCCCCATGGTAGCCAGGATTATACCATTTACCACAGGCACCATTAGAGGAACCACAGTGAGCCGTGTCCTCGTCCTCAGCCCTGCAACCTGAGCTCCCACATACACAAAACGCACACACACATTCACTCCAGTGGTAGGCTACAGTAAAGTCTACTACCTCTTTTAAAGCTGAGAGGCAGACAAGAAGCAATAACTCAAACCACAAGAGGTAAACACTGCTCACATGTAGCAGCCGCCTTATGGAGCACTGAGACCAATGAGCCCTTCAAAAGTTAAAGTCTTAAAGTCTCGGTTAGCAGTTACTGAATGCAATTTGTTCAGCTGTACCATGAAACAGGTATGAACTTCATTTCAAATTTCTGCAATGCTCCATTTGCTGAAGCTAACAACATTATTATTGAAATGTCCTCCTTGTGCGAAGGAAAAACTGGAAGGCAATCCTGCTTGCAATTCTACCACATTTAGTGAACGTAGGGCATGCTGACTTACTGCTGAGGCGTGTCTCGGGCATGGAGTCAGTACGGTCGTGGAGCCACTCGGGAGGGTGTGGGCGAATGTTGGCTTGCGAGGCGGCGTACGCCACAGGATCATTGCTGACCCAGGCGGTTAGGTAGATGTAGAAAGCCCCGGGGTTGATGATCCCATCTGCATCCACAAGCCTCTGACGAGTCAACTACAAACAAGGAAGGAGAGGAATTGATGTTGGTGATCACAGAATGAAGCTCTGTTGCAATCTCTTAGCATACAACTCTCAGGTGCATGCTTACACACATTTTAGAGGTTTAATTAGGCCTGTCACGTTTATACTTGCCATCGCCAAATTTTCGAATTTGAAAATGGAATAATTAATGGGGAAACCGCAATTGAGGTTAAAAAGAAAAGAAAAGAAAAAACAAGGTGGAGCTTGCATAAGAAATCATAATGTGGCCGTCAAGTATATATTGGACACAAAAAGGTATTGTGGCATAGGACATGTTGAAGCAAAACATTCTACAGGTGAGCTGACCACAGACATGCTTATTTATACACATGCATGAGTGCAAGAGAACGGAGCAGCTTTCAAAATAAGAGTCAAATATTAGTCCCACTCTCTTTCCAACCAAAGAAAAATCAACATGTGAAACACTGGTCGCCTTTCTGAAAATTCCCGTACCCCTCATCACAGCTTCCCAGAATTATCATGCCACATTAAAACATGGAAAATGCTGAATCAGCTACTCCCTTTACATACAGTAGATATTGGCTGGCCAACCCCAGGCTCAATGTCCTGACCACTCTGAATAAATTTTTGATGGGGGCCTCGTGGCGCCTTTCTGTTAAGAAGCAGCTGCTGCTGATGAATGTGCTACCGAGTCCTCTTCGCTCTAAATGAGACACTTTGTGCACAGTACACTTTTAATTTTTGACCGTTTCAGCTGAGTGAAATTAATGAGTGAAACCCAATTTTGTTTTTAGCAATATTAAACAAAGATGATATGAAATCTGGTTCAACTTCACATCTGGATGAAGTTTAATAACTTTGCTGGGGCTTTTCATTCACGTTGTGAGGTCAGTTTGTCAGTGTGTCAATATGTTAATAGGCATACCAGCATATTAGCATGCTGATTTTAGCCATAGTCTCACAGAGCTGCTAGCGTGACTGTGGACTCATGTTTCTGCTCACAAACCCCACAATTCAGAACACCAACAGTAATGCCCACATACTACATCATAGCATTACTGAGACCAAAGTACTTTGTCAAAACTATATTTACTCCATTAATATAGCTTAACTTTCACTCTCAGCCTAAAGTTTAAACCCACATTTCTGTCTATTTGCAGATTGTTCCCAAGCTCTGTTTCAGTCATTTGCTATGATGGCTGTGGTCAGTATGAAGACAAGAATGGCTGTCTTGCTCAGGGCTGTTACTTCTCACCCTCCCATGTGGAAGCAGAGGAGTGTAGCTTAGCATTGCTACCTCCTGAGAGGTAAAACCATTACAGCACACCACTCTGTCACACTGCCTTCTAGGAACCATAAATCCCTTCTTCACAGAGAGTTTTGGGGGGTGAAGCCTGGCTCATGGGGTTAGGTAGATGAAGAAAGGAGTGGGTTTTTTTTGTGATGGGGGGGTGGGGTGTTTTGGGGTGGGGGGGGGGAAGAAAAATTGCTTGAGTTAGCGTAACAATAAAAAAATTGGCTGGAGTCCCTGAGCGCGTCTGTGTGCAGTTAACCTGGTTGTTAACACTGAAGGAAATGCCACCCAGCAAATGGAGTGGAGCTATAAAAATAACACAACATCTGTACAAATGTTGCTCACACTTGCGTCTCCTGACCCCTACGGGTACCCAGAATGCCCAGCGCCACAGACCAACCCCGAACCCTGAGAAGAAAAGAGCCCTTGATAGCATTAGCGCTGCCTTTCTTAAAAACTTTCCCACCCCTCCTCTTCTGTGTACCCAACTCCTGTTTTCACTCGCCAAATCTTTATTATTCTATTCCCTTATTTTCAAACCACACACACACACACAAATAGACACACACAACCAACTTCCATATGAGTGCTGGGCCAGGCCATAAGGAACGAATGGTCACCCAGCACAGAGAGAAATGTTAGTAGTGACAGATCAAAGGCAAGAACACCTCTGCACGGATCCATGGAGTGGCATATCAAAATAAAACATCTAGCTTTGCAATTTGCCAGGGTTGGAAAAGATCTGGTCCTCATTTTGAGGCTCAAAAAAACAGCTACTGCTGTAAGTGCACACACACACAACAGACAAAAGCAGCACACACACTCAAAACATACACATGCACACACAGAGCTGCCTCAAAGAAACCACGTGTTTCAGCTTCTCTCATTCAAAGAGGACACAGCAGTGGAGCACGGAGGGAGGGAGAAAGAGACAGACAGAGCGAGAGAGCCAGAGTGATAGTGGGAGCAGGCATAAGTGAGGGAGAGTTAGGGAGAGAGAGGGAAAGAGTGTGTGTGTGTGGGGGGGGGGGGGGTCAAGCAAGAGAGCCGGATTCCAGAGGATCTGGATTGAATTTAACCGCGGGATACGCAACAACTGTATGTCTTCAAGCTGTCACGGGAAGCCCAGGCAGCTCTGCTGGCGGCCCCCACGCCTCACGGCAAATACACTTCCCTCACAGGCGCAGGAAGTGATGTCACAGGGCCGCACACCAGGCCTGCGTCTGCTTCCTGTCAGCCAGTAGAAGGGATGGGAAAAGTAGTGTGCTGCTGCAACAGAGCTCACTGGGCAAGAGAAAGAGCCCAAAACAAACAGCTGAGAACAGAAAGTGAGCAGAGGGAGTGAAGGAGGGAAGCAGGGAGGGAGGGAGAGGGGCTTTCACACATCTGCCGTCATGCAAGACTTGAACACAAATTATAAATATGAATACACAGAGAAGAAAATGCAGCTCTACGGCAAAGTTAATTATCTTTGAGTAAAACGATCTCAGTGTTGAAAAGTCCATGGCTTGTTTTGTGTTTGGAGTTTGCAAGAATCCTGCCCAAGAATTTTGTTTTTATATTTCTCCAGTTTCTTATCTTCTGTTTTCGCTGTTTCCTGCCAAAGAATGCAGCCATGCATCCACGTATGTTGTTTCTTGGTGGTGGTACCAAACCAAAAACAAGCAAGCGATGCCCCGTTGAAACTGAGAAAGTTTCCTCAGCTCCACCATCGTAATCTTTTCTTCTCTTATTGCCTCCTCACTCTTTGTCATTATCAACTTGTCAGCATCTTTCTGCTGACATAGAAGAGACATGATTTGATCTTCTGCTAAGTTCCTCTTTGGACCTCCTTGTGAGACCTCTGCTGCTCGACTGCATGTCATTGTTGGATGTCAAACACCCCTTCAGTGCCAGACTGGGGGCAGGACTCACTGAACCTAGCACTCAACAGCTGAACTGGAGTTTGTCAGGTGATTAAGATAACTACCTTGGTTGTATACTCTTTTGGAGCCACAGTGTCACGGATCTGAATGTGTTTCAACTTTCAGCCTAATATGCTGTATCTCCTGTATCTCCTAAGGAGGGTGCACACAGACCTCCAAGTTAGCAAATGACACAAGATGTATTATTATTATTATTATTATTATTATTATTATTATTATTATTATTATTATTATTATTATTATTATTATTATTATTAGTAGTAGTAGTAGTAGTAGTATATTATTTTAAAGCATTTTTTGTATATGCAACAGCAATTTGTTGTATCCTTTTCATTATGTGAATGATTTATTTGAACGTAAAGCTTTTTTAACTCATTGCTTGTGAAAATAACTGTCACAACTGTGGCCCCTATGTGTAAATGCAGCGAATGCGCATTTCTCAACTCATTCAGCTGCATACCATGGCCAACTAGATCAATTTATCATTTATCAAAGTATGCAACAAACATGTTGTTGATTCCAGTTCAGTTTGATGATTCCAATTATTCTTTCCCATGAGGCTTCAGAATCCAGGATAATTATATATAGACCCCGCTGGCTCTGTTGTGCAGCAATTTTTTTCAACCTCCAAACTTCACACACTATAAACTGTGGCTGGAACCCTTGACAAAGTGTCAGACTGAAAAGGCTTTATGCTAAAGAGAGGCACTGCGAGGCCCCGCATACACACGTCGCGTATGCACACACGCAGAGTGACATTTAGAGTTAATAGGTTTTTCAGAGGCAAACTGCAGCCCCAGTGAGAGCTTTAAATTCCTGGGCTCAGTAAAGTCATCACAGACACTAGATGAAGACAGACAGAGAGATATGGAGAAAAAGATGAATACAAAGAGACAGATTTTTAGATGGGTGTATCTCTTCCAGCCCCAATCACCAAGACAAAACCGATATACTGTGAGAGGGATGTCACTATAGAGATATTTGGGAGTCGGTGTCAATACCACTGAAAATCCACGATTCTCAAAGTTGATACCACAGAAAGAAAAAGAAAAAAGAAAACGTTTGCAGTCCATACTATAAAGACTGCATGGTCTATATTTAAATTCAGTCTGGTCACACTTCTTAACTCAGAATAATGTGGTCTTAAATCCTGTACAGACCTGGTTGAGGTTGATGGGCTTTTCTCTGCGTCCTGTCTGCACCAACAGCTTGTACGCCAGGACACCATCATCAGAGCCATTACTGTAGCCCTTGGAATTGATGCGGCCAGCCTCCCAGTCCTTGTCAAATGCCTGCTGGAGACCTGCAGGAAAACCACAATGAGACAGACTGGTTAAATGCGGATGTTTGGAAAAGGTTACATGCCCTGTTATCTTCATTCTCCCACCAGAACACACCAACAAAGTGCAGCTAGCAAGAAAACAACAACATCCAACAATCCAGCACAGCACAAGAGAACATAACACACACAACACTGCAACCTAACCCTAACCCTTTAATAAGTCTCAGTGATGAATGTGATAACCTGGTGCCATTCTCAACCACTGAACAGGACTTCAAAAACCTAAAATAGGCTTCTTTTGATTCAAGGAGATCATTAGGGAATATATCAAGAACATGTGTCTTCTTTTCTATACTATTCTCTAATCCATATGTGCATCGCTCCCCTCCCCTCGGCTCTCCCCCAAGGCCCGTGCTGTGGTCCGTCTGTGGGAGATGTTGTTTTGGGTCTCGCTGCTTGGCCTGTCTGGCTCCAATTTGTCCCACCATTGCAGCAAGCAATATCAGACACAGTTCTCGCTCTCCCTCTCTCTGTCTCTCTCTCACCCCACACACACTCTGTGTAGTTCCCAGCCAGCTCACACACAGACTCACAGATCTGTTTTATCGTTATGGGGGGAGTCAATGAGTGAAAATGAACCCGTTGCTGGACTGGGCTGACATGTTGAAGACAGTACTCATGTTGAGTGGCACCTCACAATTCTTAGTCAGTGCCCATCCAAAAGTGAAACCTGTCATCATACTGAATTAATTTAAGCTCCTATAAAACAGTGTGGTGTGGTGTAGTTGTGTGTTACAGGCCAAATATCTGAGATTTTCATGGAACAATTTTAACAATAAATGACAAAAATGAGCTTAAGCAACACTGGTGTTAATTGGATGAGTATATTTGTGTGCCAGCATGCAAGAATAAAAAGTCAGTGTGTAAAATTCCAGCCTCCCTATTCGTCCTCTTCCATCAGACCCCCGGACACAAGTGATTTTAATCTGTCAGTGTCCATTTTGCAATCCCACCCACTTCTGAACTCCTGCCCAACATCTTGTCTCATGCAGACTCATGTCAAAACTCGCAAGAAAATTATGATCTCAAACCTGTTTCATGAAAAAGAATAGCAATATTTAAATGAAGAATTAATAACATAATCATCTGTGGTCTAACACAGGCTCAGCTCTGTTGCAACATCTGCCTGCAATTCTTCTCTCACATTATTGTCAAACACTGACAAAGAGGTTGTGACCAAATCCAATTAAATTCTGGTTGCCATGGTGTTTATGTATCAACTTTAATTGTACCTTGCAGCCAGTCCCTGAAGTAGTGAAGCCACATGCGGGGCAGCTGTCCGTTGTCCTCCTTCAGCACGTAGCGAACAGTGTGGAACCTCTGGTGGAGCTGGTGCATGAGCGGCTGTTTCTGGGCATACTCAGCCCGCTGTGTCACCACATACATGTTATAGAAGGAGAAGAACTTGAACTGGGCGCCGATGAAGTCGTACTCGCTGGTCTCTCTGGGCACAATGTCGGTCAGCTCCAGACCATCCCGCACCTGGGTGGTCCCGTATAAGCTGACGCCCAGCAGGCAGAGGAACAGCACGATTACAACCACCTGGAAACGGAGGGATGAAAACGGAGCTTCATCAATCAATTCACTGCAGAGATGTCAGGGCAGCTTCAAGTTGTTGTGATTGTTTTCAATGAGAGCATTTCTCCATCTCTTCTTTTCTAAAAGAGAGAAACTAAACTCACCTTGGTAGTGGGCTGCAGGAGGAATGGAGCGTAGTGCTTCTCGGCAAAAGAAGCCAGGGTCCAGCGGGAGCAGGGAGGCTCGAGGCAGCGCAGGCCCAGCGAGGCTTCTCCAAACTGGGACAATAGGTCCCGTGTGGAGCTGTTGTTCTCTGGGCTCTGGCCAGTAGATGATGCTGCATCGCCCTGAGGAACTGAGCTAGAACTTGAAGTCGTGGCAGCAGGAGGAGGAGGAGGCACAGGGTGATGATGGGAGAAGCTGGCCGAACCTCGAGATCCACCATTACTTCTGCTTCCGCTGTTGTTGTTGTTGAGGTTGCCATGATTGCTGCTGCTGCTGCTCCTGCTTCCGCTAGGGTTGCTACTGTAATAGTCATTGTTAGGGTTGCCCCTGGTCGGAGCCGGGTTGATGGGCTGCACGGAGATTTGGGATCTGGGCTCAGCTGTGGTGTAAAAGGCCTGAGTTCGGGGGTCATATTCTGTCCTGAGCTGCACAGTGGACTGCATGGTGATTTCGGTCTGCTGCGCAAAGCCATGGCTGCTGTAGGAAGGTGGGGGGCTGCTGTAGCTTGGGGGAGGAGTGCGATATGAGGGAGGAGGGGTGCGATAGGATGGGGGAGGGCTGTAGCGACTCCCATCCGCCCCATCCAGGTAAGCCTGAGGCTCGATCTGGATCACGCGATTGGCACATGGGCTGAAGAGATAAAGGCATTGAAGAAATGTCAGACCAATTGACTGGTGTTTAAGAAAAGGCAACAGAACAGTGGAAAATTTAAACAAACAAATCACCAAATTTTGTGAGACACTAAATAATTTACAAGGTTTGTTATTCTATAAAAGTCTTTACCCATATTAAAGATTAGGTGCATTAAATCTGTTAAAAATCATAACTTTTATTGGTGTTCTGTTACTGCAGGACGCAAGAAGTATTCCTCCTCTGCTTATAACATGAAATACAGAGCCAGGATGCAACAACACAAGGGAATTTAATAGTGTATGTGCACATCTGTGCAGTCACTGTGCCAACAGGCATGCCCTGACAGGCAGGCAGACTGGCAAAGCTTAATAAAGGCTGTGACAGATAAACAGAAAATCAAACAACCAAGCAGCCCAGACAGAAACAGACAACTTAAGTAGTAATTAGGTTTTGACTGAACGGGATTAAGACGAAGATATCTCAGAGATAACTGTGTTTTCAGGTTATTCACTGTCAGATCAGGGATCAGAGAAAGGAACATAAAATTGAAGCATGAATGAATGAACAGAGAGGCAGTACATTTCAGTAGAAATGAAAGAGCTTGTTAATGTCTGACTGTATGTGTGTGTGCGCGCACGCTTTTGTGTGTTATGCACATACCTGTAGAAGCAGCAGAAAATGTCGAAGCGTCTGTCTTCTCGTCGGTAGAGGTCCATGCTGAGGATGGCGGGGAAGATGAGCAGCACCATGGCAAAGTTAAACACCACCACCACGGCAGCCTGAAAGAATCACAGAAAACATGATGGTATATGCTACTATTATAGGAAAGGATGAGCTCAATTGACAATGAGTCACTTTTAATTTAATTAAGAGGTGGTGTAGGACGTAGAGGAGGTGACATGATATACAGAAAGTTCTGGTGGTCTAAAAAAGATCAGAATGTAATGAAACATAATATACTATTTTTTTTTTTCGATCGATGTCTCTGTATCTCCATCCCAGCACTAGTTCTGAGTTACAATACGAATCTGGAGAATATTATATTGCCTCAAACAATTATTATCACTTAACACAAATGCTGGGAAACCTTGTGTTTACCTTAAAATAACACAATCTGAATAAGCTGGCTTCAGGGAAAAAGCACCTTTCAACACATATTCAATTCCCTTCAAGACAAAATCTCTGAGTATCCAGAGAAAAAGTGAGGCGTGTGTGTGTGTGTGTGTAATAGAAGCCAGTACAGTGTTGTGGTTAAGTATTTGAAGGTGGTGCACTGGAGCAGAGGGTGGGGGTTGGGGTTAGGTTGGGGCCCTGCCCAGAGTACAATCTGGATCTTGCATAGTTGCCAGACCACTACAGACACACACACACACACTGACACACACATACACACTATCCCGTGTGTGTGTGCCAGACCACCCAAGGAGCAGGAGGCCCGCGGGGCCTGAGGTGATGAGCAGGCGTTGTGGCTGTACAGACAACACACACCCCTTGCACACACATACACACACAAAAAATGCACATACACACAAGTATCTGCTGCCAGCTTAAAAAACTGTGCAGCCTCCTACTTAAACCACACCTTAACACCAACCACCACACACACACACACACTCTCTCTCGCCCTCCCTCATTCCACAGCTCAAACAACAAGAGAGAAATAATGTGAGATTAAAGAGAGATGAAGTTAGAAAAAAACTCTGTATGTACAGTAGAACAATTAATTCTCAATCGGCCCACTAACGTCCAGACATTTACAGTATGGTTCCACTCACATTCACACACAGACACACACACAGTGACCGCTCGCTGACCCCACAGTGCGGAGATTTATCATCACATCTGTCTCGCGCACATGAATGTGTGTGTTCCTGTGTTCGTATTCGTGTTATCTGGACAAGATTCCTGTTTTTTTTTTTGTGTTCATACTGATGGAAGGAAGCAAATGAGAGACATAACGGAGGAAAGAGAGAGAGGGAAGTGAGAAGAAGAGATAAAACCACAGAAGGGTAGACGACAGGAAGTTTTTAATGGTGATAAAGAGACACGCTAACACATATCTCTGCATTGATACGGAGCAGAGAGATGAGGTGTGAGTGTCTGTGTTCCATAATAAAATATGGGTATCAGCATGATAGTCTACCTCACAGCGAGTCTGTCCTCCACCAGTCACAAAACCACAAGTGTAAAGTATGCATGCTATGTGCTATGCGCGCTTGTGTGTGTGTGTGTGTGTGTGTGTAAAACGAGGCTGCATGGATTAGACCCATGGGGTAAATGGATCATGTTTGACAGACTTGCTGTACTAAAGCCATCCATCCACACATGCTAATATTGTACTCACTGTGGCGACATCTTGCCTCACCCCATGTGTATGTGTGCGTGTGTGAGAAAGAGAGAGAGACAGAGAGAGTGAGAGCATAGAGAGGAGAGAGGGTGGGTCGGGATGTTCATACATCCTTTCTCAAAACATGTTCAAATTATCCACCAAATGCTTTAATCTGTTAATTTGTTTGACCAATAAGTTTTATGGGGATCGGTTTTACTCATGGCTGACAAACTTAACAAACTTTTAACGTTAAGAAATAATAAACACAATTTATTTGAAGTCATGAGACTTGACTTTTTTAAATGCATTTAGATAGATGTGTTATTTATTTCTTCAGTTTCACTCATTGTGCAATACCTATTATATTCATAAATTAACTTGCATTGTCATTTTTCTGCTATGCTCTTGTCCTTGTGTAAAGTTTATCTATCAGAAGTCAATCTATCTGTGTGATAGTTTCACCACTCCAAGAATGGGCATTGGATCCAGTATAGTGAACACATCCTTCCATAATTAATCTGTGGACAATGTGTGAATAGTGTTTTTTTTGCAACCTTCCTTTGTTTTTATATTCAGCTTTACATTTGTGTGCTTCCATCCTATGTCCTTCTGTTTCTTATGCTGCTGTAACGTTGCAATGCAGTCAAATCAGAGGTTTAATCTGACCTTGTCTTTTCTTTACATTATGTATCAATTTAATTGAGTGAGTGTTTCTGTGAATTAGCAAATAAGTGATTTCTGGAGGCATTTTGTCAGACTGACAGACGTCTCTTTCTGTCCCACTTTTCACGGTTCTGGTGACGTCTATAATTACTGACAGATGTTAGCGAAGTCAGAGGTCCCCTCTGGATCCCCCCACCTTCTCACACACGCACGCACACACACACACACACACACACACACACACAAGCTAGACCGTTGCTTTTCAAACCTCCCACACAGATACTACAACTCTCCACACTCACACACACAAGCGTGAGGATATGCAAGTAAACACAGACACACTTAAACACACACACATGCAGAAGGATTCAGTTACATGGACTTCAGCCACAATCTGGACAGACACCGGGCCCACCACTAAACAGCCTCAAAGAGGGAGGGAGAGGGCTGGATGGATTTAACAAAACACACACATACACACACACTCCACGCACACAAATACGTGCACACACCCACACACTTTCAGTTTGATAAATGAAATCAATAAAACTACGGTCTGGAGAAATCTGGAGCCAATGACGACTGGAACAGGACTATTAGCGAGGGAGAGGCCCCACACAAGTGAACTTCTCCCTCTCTCTCTCTTTCTCTCTCTCACATGCACACGCATGCACACTAAAAACACACACACACACACACTCACTACCGGGCACTACCTGTAGAGAAAAGGCTCTGAGCGCCGGGATGGGGATGAGGGCTGCCATGAAGAATGCTGTAACGTTGCTGATGGACGTCAGAGCCACGCTGGCCCCTGTCCTCTTCAAACACTCCCCCGTACGGTCCTGACAGAGACAGAGAAGGAGGCAGATGAAAGCAAAAGCAATAAAACTCATCTCTTTTAGCCAAAGGCAAATGTGTAATACTTGCGATTATGTACAATTATCATAATACGGATATGACTGACAGTGATTGCAATGTTTTTTGACACCCTGAAGGACTTGGATCATCCACCTGGGCCTGTCTACCTCTGTCTGAAGGGTGGAGGAAAAAGGGGGAAGAGAACAAAACGGCGTGCTGCCTCTCCAAACAAATACATTTTCAGTGAAATCACTGCTGCCGAATAACATGTTTTCACTATTTCTTATCGTAAAGACACAGAAAGAGGGTAGTATCCTCACACACAAAACCCCTGGAAGGTTTTGGCGGTAGCTGTATGAAGATTTGAGGACGTGCAGGACCACACAAGGAGTGTTTGCAGGCATGTGTATCTCTGTCTGTGAGTGTTTATGTGTGTGTATATGAGTGTGTGTGTTTGTGTCAGACAGGAGATCAGGTTCAGCTCTGTTTAGTTTTCATCTCATCCACACAAAGAAGGCTCGGGGGTGAGGGAAGCATAGAGACAAGGGCTCGAAGGGGAGGGAAACAGGGGAAAACAAAAACAAGCAAATACATGCCTGTGTTTTCCCCCGCTGGAGATGAAAAGCTTTACACACACACACACACACACACACACACACACACACACACACACACACACACACACACACACACACACACACACACACACACACACACACACACACACACACACACACACACACACACACACACACACACACACACACAGAGAGTACAGTTATTGCAATTAATTTTCTCTGTGCACTGGACTGCCTCTGCGGAAAATCTTCTTGCTACTGCCTTACTATACAAGTCACCATTAACATACAAATTACTTTCTTTTATTCTGTTAAACCCCATCATTCATATCTGACAAGTATTTTTAAGAATCACTCACAAGTCTTTATTTAGGCCAGTGACCAAATATTCATCCAAATGCATGGCGCAAGCTAAAAAACATTCAGAGAGTCATCCCGTTAGGTCAAATTATGTTTAAAAATAAATGCTTTTATAGAAAAAAGGTAAAATATAACTTTCAATGCAAAAATGGGTTTCATTATCTAATACAGGCTGCAGTTCTCAAAAAAGGAACACATTTAACATGGAGATTAGATAAGCAGACTGTGTGTGTGTGGGGCACATGGGTTGTTTGATGCTACATCACAGGCACAGACAGGCTTTCACACATTCCCCTATAAAGGAGATAAGATAGTAGAAAGGCAGGAACAGGGTGAGCAAAGAAGGGGTAACTGTCTGCAGCAGCGAGCCGTACGATGCCAGCGACCTGAGCGTCAATTTGAAGTTGAGAAACTCAACTTTATGCAAATGAGCAGCAACAACGCCGAAGTGGCAGCCAGATGCAGACAAAAAATTTAGAGAGAAGATGAAGATGGAGGGAAAACTAATCATTGTGGTCTCACATCAAGAAAAAGACATCTTGAAAGCCCTTTGGCCGCCTTCTGCAAGCGCCTGCTAGAGCTTACAGGCAGCGCAATGCTAGCGATCATGTCGTTTCTGGTCTGAGTGCATCGTAAGCGCAGATGTTTGACTCACCTCGAATGGGATCCTCTTGTTCTGTCCGGTCTCACTGAAGGCATGAGCGAGGAGGAATACGTCATCGACTCCGACTCCCAGAGCCAAGAAGGGTAGCACCTGTGGCACACACACGAATCCCGTGAGCATCACAAGAGACAAAGAGCATGCACAGCCAGAGCAACACTGGATACTGGAACTTGACCTTTACAAAGCAACAGACTGGGACATTGTCCTGTCCAGTGGCAATGTGTGTGAGTTACCTGCGTGGTGGCAGCGTTGAAGGAGATGCCCAGGAGTGAGCAGAGACCAAGGCCGGCCGCCACAGACAGTGTCACCAGCAGGACACCCGCCAGCCCTACAGCCCCCTGAGACTTGGCACAGTCCCATCGCAGCATGGTCAGGCACGCATAGGCCAGCTGGGTACGAAACCACATGATCCATTGATTAAAATCAACTTGTTGCTAGCGAAAGTCAATCACAATCATATCACCACACAAGCCTTTCTGCGGCTCTGTTCTCACCATCAGCAGGTATCCACTAGCCACACGGATGACGCTGATGTCGGAGAAAGACTTGAGGATATCTTCCAGAGTGGTGGTGGTGAAAGACAAGACCTTCTGAGAGGAATTTGCTGCGACACTCTGCAGCACCGCCTGAGGAGAGACAAAACAGAAACAATTAGATAGAAGGTCAGGTTCAACCATATTGTGCTTACTTATAATAAGCAACTGCTTTTTTAAAAAGGGGCTAAGGTTTTTTTAAAAGGGGCTAAGGTCTCCAACACAATAAAGCCCAATAAAGTATTTTCATCATTCTTCCTTTATTATAACAATGCAAATGTTTTCCAACCTACTGATTACCAGTAGAGTATGCATTTAAAGCCTCTTATTACAGCATCTCCTTACACTGACATGGCTCCGCCTTAAATGTGCATCCTGCCTTTCACTGACTAACTGGATTGCACCACAACTGTTTGAAAGGTTGGTGGTTCGATCCTTTGCTACTCCAGACTAGAAAGCTTTGTATAAATACAGTCCATTTTGTGACTTAGCTGGCAGACAAAGTAAACTTCCAGTGTGTTTTCTTATCTGTTTTAGTAAAATCACATGTAAATTATTAATCATGCACAATAAGTAAAACTCCCCCTGTGCGTCTTAAACAACTAAGACAGATCGCAGCCCTGAATAATGAGCTCGGCCTCTGTTTGAGAAGGTATTTGGGGGGAAGCTGCATAGTACCATGACCCATCCTCTCCCTCTCTCACTATCTCAGGGCAGACAGATGGCTTCAACATTGAACTGTAGTTACTGCTCAGTGGGGAGCAATGCTGGCTGACACACATTAGGAAACACGCACTAGATCACACACACACACACACACACACACGCACCCATGTGTGATCTCCAACATGTGTCAGTCACATACCAATATGCATGCACGTGCTATTCTCGCAGACACACCTAATCGAGCACAATGTGCACCACACACACTCACAGTGAAATTATTTGGCATAATGACTCCTACAATGCCATTGATATAAACACTACATCGAAATAAATGATCACACCTCTTTTCTATCACTGATTCCTGGGCCCCAAGATGAATCACACTCTCTCTCACACACACACACACACACACACACACACACACACACACACACACACACACACACACACACACACACACACACACACACACACACACACACACACACACACACACACACACACACACACACACACACACACACACACACACACACACACACACACACACACACACACACACACACAATGTTGAACAGAGGTTGGGGCCCCCAAAACAAAGACCAGATGATGTCACACATGAGCCACCAATGGGGCCACAGCTGGGAAAGCAATTGTGTGTGAACTTTTGAGTGTGTTTGCATGTGTGTTAGTGCGTGAGTGTGTGAGAGAGAGAAAGCAAAAGAGAGAGAGAGAGAGAGAGAGAGAGAGAGAGAGAGAGAGAGAGGGGGAGAGAGAGAGATCCAGCACTCCCTTAATGTATTCCAGACATGCTCTCCCTGTTGCTCTATTGCTTCTCTCTACTGAGCAGTGAGAGGGAAGCTTTAGCCCTTTACCACACACCAACAGTGGTTGTAGTATCTATCAAGGGCCAGGGCTTTGGATGGGGCCTTTCCATGTTCACCTGTATCCGGCCAGTGATTTACAATGTGGTTGTAGAGGATTTAGGGTAGATTTCTTTTCCCCTTTCTCTTCCCTTGCCCTCTTTTTCTGGATCTCCCTTTCTCTTTCTCTCTCATTTCAGAGCACTTTGGCCCTTACCTCAGAGTATCTCCTCTGCCAGGCTTCCAGTATAGCTGCAGCCTTTTCTTCATTCCAGTTGATGTGGGAAACCTCCTCGTAGCCCCGAAAGTGCTCAAACATCTGCTTGGGAGTCATCAGCTGGAACATGGTCTGCAAGGCCTGGGCACTGGAAAGAAGGAAAGGAGGTAGGATGGCAGAGTGAGAGGGAGGGAAAGATGGAAAGGATGAAAGAGGGAGAACAAAAAGACGGAGGTCAATGAGGTGCAAGCCTTCACCAGCAACATCAAGTTTACACAGGAAGGTCAATGAGGCAACAAGCTGGCCTTCTGGATCCTGCAAAGGACATCAACGTGGGTTGAAACTTGGATTATGAAATGTTTGATTCCCATTACCAGCAAAAAAGCAAGAAGAGCGAGCTTTGAACACTTGTGGCTACCCACATTGGTTGTTTTGCAAAATCAGACTGTCCATCAAGAGCAGCAAACCAACCGGGACAAAAAAGAAGCAGAGAAGATGAAATTCACCCAAAAGCTCATCAACCAAAAAGACCAGAAACTCAAAAACTTGCTTAATTTAAAAAGCAGAGGTCCCAGAACAGAGAGGATGTTAATTTTACTGGTCAATGGAGGAAAAATTAAAAAAAAAAGCAGAAATTCATCAAAACCGCTGCACCTGGGCCATGTTGGGTAACAGTCATCATAAACTCTGTTGTGTTAAGCACACCTGCTGCTTAATCATAATATTGTTCCATCTGATTTGACTGTTGAGCCAAGAGCATGGATGCCCACAGCCATGAGACGTGCTGCTCCGTGTGCCACACGCGGCACAGCACAAACGTCCATTTGTTCAGCCATTTAAAATATTCATCCTCAGGCTACAAATAACCGTTGTTTTCACTTCACATACTGTGGATTATTTTTCATTTAACTGAGTGTTAACTGAGAAAATAGTGAATATTAATTCAAATCGAGAGCCCAAAGTAATCCATTTATGATATTCAATCAAGAACTCTCTGAAATAGAAAATGAGCAATAAAAAACACTTTAGGCTCATAAATAACATATAATCTATTATTGATTACACTGTTGGTTACATTTCTGTCCATTTGCTAATATATATGTGGACTTTGCATTTCCCTGCATCCGTCATCGTCTATAAAATAATCATAACTGCAGTTATTACTCATCACCATACATTTTTAATTTGTTAAAAATTAACTGCCCTCTCTCTGAACTCATCATCTATTCCGCTCTTTTGCCATCTTCTTCACATCTGTTTATGTACCTACTTGTAAGCAGAGATTGCATTACTGCTATCTACCTAAAGTTCATCACACTGACTTGGGACAATGGAGATATTCATAGAAACATACAGTCCTTAGCAACACAAAACTGTACTAGGCAGCACAAAAGATTGATCATTCTAAAAATGTATTGACTGAATTTGATAGCCAGAACATTTCTTCACAGCGGAAGGACTTGTTCCCATAGAGCAGGTATTTGATACCAATCTGCAAGCTTCCTGATCGTGTTCTGACAAATTTTCTAGTAACATGAAGAATGCACAGCCTAAGAGTGCACATTAACTAAGCCATAAAACTATACAACGGATTATCCGTGAATAAATTACTTTGGATCAGAGTGCACTGAAGTCAAGTCAGTGTATGTGTTTTAAAATCATAAGGTTTTATGGAGCAGAGGAGGAGACATTAGCTGGTCACTCTCTTCATGAATGTGATCTCTGTAATATGGTGATAATCACTGTAATGGTGGCAGTTAGTAAACAAGATGTAGAAATTGAGTGCCAGCAGTAACAGCCCAGTGGACAGAGCAGCAAAACCACACACACACACACACACTTACACAGGCAGGCAGGCACGCACAGACACCCTAATGACCCAAACTTGCCAGGAAAAAACACAACCACAAAACAAACAACGCACCCCACTGTACCCGGTGACCAGTATGTGTGTGAATGTGCAACAGCGGGTGTGTGTATGTTTTGCCTTTGTATGTACATGCATGTGCTTGCACAATCCAAATCTGCAATTTAAAATTTTAAAATAAGTGGTCCATGAGCAAAATGTTGGATAATTTGAGTAGCTTTCCCCGGTTTGAGGAAGCTTCTTATTGCTTTATAAAGTGTGTATGTTTTATATATATAATTTTTGCATAAAAACACATATAATAATTGTAAAAAACTGAATTTAATGTGCTCTGTTATGAAGGGCATACAGCACATTTCACACATGAAACTCCATATATACTGTAGGTATAGGTATATCACATAATCTATAAGCTTTGTCTTGGTACTTGTGCTGGAATTAAGATCATGTACCTCAAATAACTGTATATTTGGATAAACTAGCCAGGCAATAGATCACTCTGTGCGCATTTGTGTGTGTGTAGGAGTGGGCAGTGTCCAAGCAGAGCAGCCAGAGCTGAGCAGGAACAGCTGGAGCTCTAAGATTTCACTGGAATCTGCTAATGACTGCAAGATTTACAGCACACGGCGCACACGCACGCACGCATGCATCGTTTCGGAGAGCATAAAAGAACAAAAAACACACTCTTTCCAGAATAAGCGCTGCAGCGATCACAGCAGTGTTTATGAGGGTGTGTATGTGTAAGTGTGGGTATGTTACCTGAGCAGGGGTCCGCTGCCGTTCTTGGTGGTCCCTCCTACGATCAGTTCCTCCTGCCAGTGCATGTACTTCCTGGACAGACCATGGCAGCCGCCATTCAGGGTGCGCGCCACATCGAATGGCTGGTGTAATAAAAGCAACAAGCAGGAAAACAACTGTCAACAGCTAAACAGCTTCTGTTTTACCAAAACATATAAATGCTGCACGCACACAACGATATGTTGAAGTGACATCTTGTGTCTACCTTAGTTGAGTTCTTATTGGGTGCAGTGCGGGGGCAGTCAGGGTCAGCAGGATTAAGACAGGGTCTATCCATGTAGCCGTGTCCAACGTCTGCCTTTTCCAACATGTCCTCAAATGCTTCCACAGGGAAATTTGCCCTTCGTAAGTCTTCAAGGAACTCCTTAGGGTCAAAGTTGGTCCACTGCAGAGGGTCTTTACCTCTGCAAAGTTAAAAGTAAATAGGAATACTGTTTAACTATGACTTTAACCACGTTTCATTTACTCCATCCATGGATAAGTGTATTTGTGCCTTTAGCCATTCTTCCAACTCACCCAAGTCCCAACCTACCACCCAGACATTTTGGTTATTCTCATTTTCACTCAAACTCTGAATAAAGTTGTTCAGATATTTGAGCTTCCGCATGACTTATTTATAACCTGTCAAACGGAGTGCTTGTGTTCCTCTGCCAGCTGTGTGTTTTTTCTCTATCGCCATGTTTCCAAATCTCTGTGATGACAATGATGAATACTCATCATAACCGATGGCCAAAACTGCGACAATAACTGAAATTTTTCCTTTGTGCGAAATGGCGTCCACATTGAATCGATTTAAATGTTACCGGTATTATTAGTTCTGCAGGACACTTGTTTTATTAGATACGGCAGAACTATCAGGGGAGACGACCACTGAAAGGACAAAACATGCTCAAGTGTGGGTTTGGTATGTCAGCCCACACTTACCTCCAAACTTTACCTCAACAACATCAATTCAAGTGGACCACAATGTCTTTCTTGCTAGGTGACACAAAGTGATAAATGGAGACCAATTCCCATCATGCAATGGCACAGTGCTGAATTCCTGCTCCAAACCGGTCCTTGTCTCTCTGCCTCACACATTCCAATCTCTCTTTCTCTGAATCTCCCTCTCTCCGTCATTCAGACTACATTGTATGTGCTTAACCAGGCTTGGGTTATTATTCCCAGCCTCCCAACCAGAACATAGTAAAAACCTTATTTACCATCTGAGACCAACCGGGCAACACACATACTCGCCATATTCACATAGTCTGATGACGGCGACTCAAGCCGGTACACTTTCACACATCGACAAAACGCCCGTATTGCGCTGGCGACAATGGCACACACTATGTGCATGCACACACACATGCAGAGGTAAAGGTCTGCTGAGTATTACTGTAGCAGCAGGCCATTAGCAACAGAAGGGCCAGACAATGGTGTGAGGCCCAGGGCTGGAGAGAAACTATCGCCAGCGATACGCATGCCAGCAACCACTACAATAGAGCCTTCAGAGGGGACGAGTTCAGGACACACACACACACGCACGCACAAACACACACTCTTGCTCCTCTGTGGTGTCTCTTTGGATGGGTTGAGCGTGTTTGGGCAGCCTCTGCTAAAGGGGCAAAAACAACATCAAGAGATCCAGATCTCCTCCTCCTCACTCCCTCTCTCGTTCTCTCTCCCCGTCTTGAAAACAATCTGAACATACCAATACTGTTACCATATACACTAATTTCATAACCAGAACTCACAGGCTCAGCGTTCAAGATCTCATTGTCCCCACACATCATTTTTGCCAGCTGGCCTCATTGTGAGGAAAGCTCTTTGTGTGCCTAATTATGATCTTTTTAAAAAAGCATTTGATCGCTTGACTTCATGATTGGTCAATCTAATGATATGCTGTGTTGGCATGTTGTGATTGTGCTGACACATCATAAAATACTGATTCCTGTCTAGTAAAAAGGAGTTTCGTCTACTTACGGGAGATAGACCATTCCAGACTGGAGCTTGGCTCCCTCCCAGAAACAGTCCAAAGGGGTGATGATGAGGCAGGGATGTAGCTTTTCTATGATCTAATTGGATGAAAACACACACACACACATACAGGAAAATAGACACAGATTTACAGCGCGAACTGCTATGGAAAAAAGCAGCTTAAATTGAAATGCATGAATGAAATGAATTAGGTATCATCTTACCTGATCCATAAAATGAGTTTCTGTGACTAGTTCTCCTGATTTGTAGCATAAGTGTTCTAATTTCCATTGTCTGAAAAAGGAGAACAAAAGAGTTTCTGTTTAGTTTTCTTAATGCCACATAGCCACAGCTGGAGCACTGATGATAAAAAAAAAAGAATGTTGAAAAATGGCAATAAACCATTTGTCATCATGAAAGTGCTGTGAGCCAAAGCACACCTGAACACAGATACACAGGTATGCTATATATCTGTACAGTGTAATGTAAAGCATTACACAGCTGAACTATGATCTCAAAGATTACCACAGGTGTCTCTGTGACAGAATCACAGTGTTGTTCATCTTCAGTGGGGTAATTAGATTTCATTATGTTGCCCTTTTTAAAGACAGTCAGTCATTTTGGTCAATCTCTCTTCACTTGGACTGTGCACAACTGAAAAATATGATACTTAAATTACAGGTATATAACACTCAAAATGTATGCATCACCTGTTATAAAGGTAAACATGAACTCTGCTGGCTCGGATAGCTGACTCCAGGTGCTGCAGGAGTGCATCCACCGTTAGTACATTGGCTCCCTCCTCCCGCGGCGTCTGGATCATCAGCTGAGGGTTAAACATGGCCTCCTCGCCTATCTTCTGTCGCGTGTACCTCAGCTCCTGGTTCACACGCCCACCAACTGGACAAAAGAAGAGTTAATGTGTTAACATTTACATACCCAAATCCTCCGTGCAAATATCCAAATATACAACATACACACACACACACACAATTACACTACTTTGTGCTGGCCTTCGATCTTTGCTTTGATAACTTCCTTTGGGCAACATCATATCCTCATCAAACCCATGCAGTGATACAAACATTAACCTTTTCAACTTCTTTTTTCAATAGCAGATAATTAGACTTGTATCTAACACAAAAGCACTTGTTTACAGTGAGCTTGTACCAGGGCAAAGCCAAACATCCTCACTCCTTTGAACCCAAAAGACTAACATCACTCCAACAAATCCACATTTCACAAAAACAGCTCAATGTTTCTACTCAAATTTGCTAACAAGTCAGCAGCGCCAGACCACATTGACTGCATGTGTGTGTGACAGTGTGTGAGTGTGTTTGATAAAGAAGAGAGAGAGCCTCTCTTCCAGGCTTCGCTCCCAGTATCGTGGTGGGACTAAGCCCTGTGCGTGCGCTCTAAGCTCTCAGCTAGCCCCAGCTACAAAAGCAGCCTGTCAGGCCCTTTAGCTGCCCTGCTCCACCCCAGTACAGCCAAGAAGACTGGCAAAGTCCCTTTTTGCGCACACAGGCACACAGGCATGCACACGCACGCACACAGCATGAAAAATGTCCAGTGAGAGCTAACTGTGTGAAAAATCTGTAACATTTTATTATGTCTTAATCCAATTCAACAATTCTGTTCAATCCATGCAAGAGCAGGCATAGATTGAATATTTTCAGCCCATTGTAATGGCATTAAAGTTGAACATAAGCATGCCTGTTCTGCTGAGCTGGACCACCCAGTCAGACCAATGGAACAGGGAGGGAGGGGGCCATGTCTTGGGGCATTAGGAAAACACACTTGATTTCTTTTTTTCTGGACCCAAACAGCATTCCCATCTGATCCTGTCTGAAGGCATGTTTATAATACTCATCATTAATAGCAGGCCTGGGCTAACTGGAGCGACATGCTTTCCACTGCTACGCCAGCTACAACGCTACGTTACACCAGCCCTTCCTTCAAAAAGAGCAGGCATGGAACTGATTTTGATCCAACGCACGCTGACAGTGCACTAACAAGTCGACTTGTCTGGTACATCGTCAGCGCTCGGCAGAGCTAGCCTCTGGGTTAGTTTAACTGAAATGCCAAGAGGAGAAATGGGGATAATGGGTATAGAGAAAGAGTCTTATCCATTTTTAAGTGTGCATGTTCTACATGTGCAAAGAGATTGAGAAAGGTCTGATTGTGGGGAGAAAAAACGATGGGAGGATCGTGCTTAGAACTCACTGTCTGTTCTGAACTCTCTCCAAGTTGCGGACTGCCACCCAAAGACCTCAAGTTTACAGCAAGCAGCAAGGAACGGGACAAGTCAAAGGAATGCACTCTCTCTCTACAGGAAACAGCACATTACGGCCTCAGGCTTAGAGAATTCCACACTTCACGAGGTTACAGCGTTTTGGGGTCAACACTCACACAGCCTTGGGGTGAAATTAACACCCCAGCTGGACCAAGAAAATATGTGTGAGTGCATGAGTGTGTGTGCACACTGGTGTATATGCAAGCATGTGCGAGAGTGTGTGTGTACACACAGCTGTGTTTCTTCAATGACACATATTCCCATTATTCCTCCTCCTAAGAAAACTGGTTGACCCCAGCATGTGTTGATATCTTGAAGGTGTCCTGCTCCAAGCTCAGCTGCTGTGACCTAAAACAAAGTGTCACTGACTTTACAATCTTGTCCAAACCAGCTCCATCTCCCACTCTCTCATTCATGATCCACACATGCAGCATCACTCTCTCATCTTTCAACAAATTCACTCTTATGGTTGATCATTGTTTGAGCGATCAGCTGCTCTGATCAAAAACCAAAATCACAACATGAATTTAAACTCCAAGCTCGTCAAAACCAGCTCTTCCAATATGCCACTGTAGGTTCTGCATACTTAAGGGATGGATTTTTTTGTTGATGCATTATAAACAGGATTAATCAGTTGGCCAAAGACATTTTTTCTCGGCCTTCAGCTACACGATTATGTAAATACTTCCTTCCACCAGCAATCTCTGCAATCCATGCAGATTGTGTACACTGCCACCTGTGTATGTGTGTCTATGTGTGCAATGGCACCCATGCAAGCATTACTAAACTATTGATGACTTGAGAAGAGAAGAGAAGAGAAGAGAAGAGAAGAGAAGAGAAGAGAAGAGAAGAGAAGAGAAGAGAAGAGAAGAGAAGAGAAGAGAAGAGAAGAGAAGGAGAAAGAGAAAGAGAAGCAGAAGGAGAGGCAGGTCTATGTGTGTCACTGTATTTGAGCCCTCTGTGTGGGTATTCAGTGTGTTGCATAACATTAACCCCTGGTCCCCCCCTATTCTCAAAATAGGGGAATGGGGGGCTGTGGGGACGAAGGGAGAGAAAGTAGGTTTCTAAGGAACTGACATCACCCCCTCCCTCCTTTCAATTCGGAGCTCCCCCCTCCTCTTAATACTCTAATTTTCTCTCTCTTTGCTCTATTCAGCTCTTCTCTCTGATTGGCCAGATCATGATGGCAATCAGCCTGGCCCCTCTGTCAAAGCCAGCCCACCTCCCCCTCTACCCTCGCCAAACTTTCTCTCTTCCCCATACAACACACAACGGCAGAGCCCCACCCCCTTGCACATCTTTGACGCCTGACAACGGAAGCGTCTCACACTTTCAAGGAAAACATGCAGCCACCAGTGGCAAACAACTCTCCAGTATGACACCGGTATAAAAAAAACACACCTTGTTCATCCAGTGTGTACAAATCATAACCCGTCCCACCACCAAAAAAAAGAAAGAACGCCATCTCTGCCTGCGTATTTTCTCACATATAGTAATACACTTGAGATGTAGAATCAGCTACACCACCAATAACAGTAATCTGATGTATTGCTACAAGAGGCTAAAAGGGATCATTTATGCATCTGCAGGGACCTCATACATATGTCAATGTACTGTATGTGTATGTGGCTAACACATCTGTGTGTGTCAGAGAGGGAGAGAGTGTGTATGTGTGTGTGCGTGCAGAGAAAGGATTAGCTGGATTAAGCCCCCTCTCAGCAGGGACCCCCTGTGGCGAGGAGGAAGCCCCCCCAAAACCAGGTCATTTCTCTGCCACCAAGTCTACAGCGCCCTCCCACACCCCTGGCCCCATACACTGTGAGAGGAATGAAGAAGAACACCTACATGAAGATGTGATATGTAAAATCACTCCCACAAAACTGCATGGAGACACCACGTGTGTTTTAACCACATTAATGTATGAAAATATACATCTTACTTGAATGCAGATGTTTGATTCTTCAGGTGACACACTATATACAGGTAATACTCAGAAAATTAGAATGTCGTGAAAAAGTTCATTCACTTCCCCATGATTGCGAACTGTACTGAACCAGACAGAGAGCTTTTAAAGGCTCAGGAACCCTTTGCAGGTGTTTTGGATTAATTGGCTGACAATTTGAGCTACAACATTGAACTTTTTCACGATATTCAAATTTTTTGAGATTCTGATTTTGGGGTTTTCATAAGCTGTAAGCCATAATAATCAAAATTCTAACAAATAAAAGCTTGAAATATCTTACAATGCCTGTTATGAGTCTAAATAATATATTCATTTCACCTTTTAAGTTGAATTACTTAAATGAATGAACGTTTTCATGATATTCTAATTTTCTGTGTATTACCTGTATGAGAAATTGAGAATTTTGTCAGATTTATGCAACAGAACCAAAATGGGACTTGACATATGTTACATTAAATGCCAAGCGAAAAATCAACATATGTATTTTTTATGTCACATCCAGTACAAGCGACGATACACTGCATCACTGCAGTTCCTGGTCAGTCCAGCTAGGTAAGAGTTTCCCACAGTTAAGTCTCGATCCCACAGTTACCACATCCTCTCTTCCTTCCTGTTTATCTCTCTCTCAGCTGCTACTGCCAATCATCTGTCAGAGCACTGATCACCCAGGAGACCCCACCTGTTGTCTCGCTGAGCAATGCTACCTCTACCTCTCCCTCCATCTTTGTTTCCATGGACTTTCCTGGTACTGTAAGTAAACACACAGGTATCTGACGCTCACATTATTACTGCTCTATCCTGATAGACTTGTTCAAAATCGAAGGCTTTTTCCAACGTATTAAACAGCTACATAACAAATGTTTCACATTTTCCTATCAAAGAAACAACTTCAGATGAAAAACATTCAGTTTGAGCTTGTTGGTTTTATTTAACTATTCAGCAACACAAATAGGCTTCTCTGGAATCAGGATGATAATCTTAAATCTCACTTTTCCTTCTCTATGAAAACCACAAAATACTTGAATAAAACTGCAACAACTGATCTCCAATTCCATCTCAGGATCTTGATTCCACCTTATCCCTTCTTTCAGTGCTTTAGTTCAAGCTGTCGTAGCAGCAGGGGCGAGAGCGCCAAACAATAAAGCAGCATACAGTAGTATACACACAGCCGTAATGGAAGTTTTGAATGTGGGTTGTGCGATGCAGGTGTGCACACAGCCGCAAATATGTGATGAAAGGCCTCACTGAGAGCCGAGACCCTACCTGACCCATGGCAAGTCCCTTTACTCTCTTGCTCCCCCCACCCTGCTCTCTACCTCTCTCTTACCCCTCTTTCCTTTCAGCTTTCAAAGAGGAGCTGGAGGGGGGCAGGGGCTGGCCTGCCACACAGAGGAGGGGATAAAAACGAGCAAGGTAGATCATGGGTGACTACAGAGGGAGAGGAGAAAAGTAGGAGGATGACGCAAAAGAGCGCGAGAGAAATGACAAGAAACAGAGAGTGGAAGCTGCTCTGACGTGCAGCTGTAGCTCCCCCCGCACCCCCGACAAGGACCCCGACCCCTGACACAAATGTGACACCCCAGCTGCCAACCAACCCCCCCACCAAAAAAAAAAAAAACACACACACACACACACTACCACCACCACCACCTTCCTCCTCTCACACCCATACCACCAACCCTCACCCCCCAACTCCGTCATTACCATATGTATGGCTCCCCTCGCCTCTGATTATGCTAATCACCTGTCCAGCCCCTGCAGCCCCTAAAATGGGTGTATTTAGCAGTCGGCTGGCTCCCAATGCAGCTTCCCCTGGGCCCGAGGTGTACATTCACACACTGCTCAATGGGCAGATTCTTCCACGTTGCTGCCTTCATTCAGGTCCCGCTCTACACATGCAACCCCCCCCTCCACCACCAACACCACCCAAAAAAAAAAAAAACACTCCTATTTAATTCCGATGGATTCAGAGGGCATTGGAAAGAGTAGTAGGAGAAGAATGTGCATGTACAGAGTGGTTCTGGATTGCGAATGTCCAAGGTGTCAGGCAATAGATGTATTAATCGTTCTTAGTAAACAAGAGATTCATGCAGCTGTTATTGAAACTGTTGTAAAATCTCCAGGGAGACAACCCAGGTTGTTTTGTTCAGCAAAATGAAAGAAATTAATAGAATAATCAGAAAAAAACCAAAATGTTCTGACAACTCCAGCTAGAATAGCATCTCATGCTGTACGTCCTGTCGTGTGTGTGCCTGTCGAATTCTAGCCAGGTGAGCCCTCCCCCCTGCTGCATTTACTGCCCAATGATTGGCCCACGGCCCAGCCATAACAGACCGTGACATGAGCCTGAGCGGCCAATCTCAGCCAGCCATCTCTGTCATTTCCTGGAAAGATGGCCCATGATTTCAGGTATGCCAAAATCACACATTCCTAAGTATGCAATAGAAGACACAGAGACAGAGAGAGCATGAATGGAAGACAGGAAGAAATACAAAAAGGAAAAGGTACTCCATTCATGCACAGATGTTTTAATGGTTACCTTTATCACTTGCCAGCTAACAATATCAATTCATGCAATATATGAGTTCCAGTTCCTTTTTCCAATACACCTGTGTGAATAATTCTTTGGCCACTTGGGGGCAGCGAAATAAGCCGTAAACACAACATTGATATGTTATCACCTCATCAGGTTTCATTTACCTACTTCAACACATTAAGCAGACCTAAAGCAATGTTAGCATTCAGTTGGAGTTGTGTTTCTTGACACCAACCTGATCTGTATGTGGGTGTGTCGATGGGTGGGTGGGGTTAAGGTGCCAAAACACTGTGTGCAACCATGATGACCATTTGTTGTGATAACTGGGAGACAAATGGGATTTGTGGCACAGAGTCATCTACCAATGCAGAACTTTGCTGGATGCTGTTGTATTACATTGTGGAAAACTTTGAGCCAGGTCGAGTGTTGCACCCTGCTGCACCTTCAGACTGGTTTAAGTCCAGTATTAATTTTAAAAACAGTCTGAACTACACCAACTCCTGAGAAAGATATCTGGCTCTGAGACCGAGGGAGGCTACACTATGTTTAGTATCCTCTAACTTTGCTCTTTGGTCATCAGAGCTTTTTACTGAACCAAGAGAGCCATGAGGATGATCCAAAGCAGCAGGTAATAGATCAAAACAATGAGTTAAAAGGCACTAAACACACAGAGGGGTTCAAAGTAACTGAATGATTAGCTGGTTACTTCACGGTTAAGGGCACGATGACAGAGAAGAAGTGACACCCATCATGCTTTGCTGCACTTAATAACACAGCCTATGGCATGAGTTCACAAGTGTTTCTCTTGTCCAGATGCTTCTACGAGGCTTGTCGGGAAGTCTCAGTACGAGAGACTAGTTCACTCTGACGCATCCTGACTCACTCTGAAGCTCCAAACCTCTCAATCATCTGAGAGAGGAAACGTTTTATATATCTTTGTTCCTTGTGTGTGCATGTGTGGTACTGGTGTAATTGCTGTTACTGCCAGATTCTATGACGTTGTGTTGTTGGAATTGCAATGAACTATACGGCTATATACGCAACCCATGTGTGCCAGAGGGGCTAAAAAAAAAAAAAAAAAAAAATTCCAACAACACACACCCGCGCACAGACACACACACATACACAGATGTCTATAGTATGTTTGCAAGAAAAAAAAATCTTGGTGCTGCTGCAGTCTGAGAAGCATCAATCCACACCCCAATCTCTCTCCTGGTGTACGGTAGGCACTGCAGCCAAAACACAAACACACTACCGCTACTATACTCCTGCTTATTCCCTCGCTCCGTCTTCCCCCCAACACACACACACACACACACACACAGACTTACACACATACACACACGCTCTCCCTCTGCTGTTTTGTACTTTCTCCACCCCTCTGGCAGTCAGCGCTGTGAGGGAGGGAAGAGAGGAAAGGGGAAGAGGGAGGGAGGGGGTGAGCAGGAGGGGAGGGAAGGGAAGGGAAGGAGGGAGGCCAGACCACCCTGCTCTCATGGCAGGGCTGAGTGTTTACATTGCCGTGGCTCACTCTGTAATACATCTGGCATTCTGAGGCCACTCTCTCCAGCCAGGGACGGGGAGTGGTGGTAGGAGGGGGGGGGGGGGGGGGGTAAAGAGAGAGACCTTTCTGGCAGGGAGGAAAAGAGAGGGATAGAAAGAAAGAGAGAGAGAGAGAGCGAGTGAGAGAGAAGGAGGTAGAGGGGAGGAGGGGGGGTAATTCTCTCCACAGTCTCCTGTGGTTGGTCATTCGCAGGGCTCTGGTTTTTGAATAAGAGCGCCTGAAAGAATGCAAAATGTAAACAGAGAGCTTGGAGGCATCTCAGGATGTCGTTTGTGAATGGGAGTGCATTTGCCCTGAGAGAGCGCGAACACACGGATACACACGGACACACACAGCCCAGCTAACGAGCAAATTGATTTAGAAAAAAAGAAGTTATTTCGCATCTACGTTCGCTAGGTAAAGCTAATAATATACACAAACGTGCTTTCAAATGAGGGAGAGCTAGCTTGAGAAAATAGCACTGTAAGTCTGCGTACAGTACCAGAGGCGCAATGTTTCCCCACACTAAATCCCTCACCAGCTAGTCTGCACTTTTCATCAACTCGTAAAGTTTAACACAACACGCTGGAATGTTATTCCTTCTACAGAGGTTTAATCATGTTTGTAGTGGACTGATAAACACAAACTTAATTGATTCCCGTTTGGAAAATGTGAAAAAATAATGAAATGTGCTTGCTCACAATTGGGTGTGACTGCCTACAGCTGCCTGAAAGACAGTCAAACAGTATACAAATAAATGACTATGTAGTGCATTCTGTGCAAATAGGAAACAAGACATGGTCAAATCCGAGCATGGATGGGATGTGTCATTGCCCAGTTGCATTTCGATTTCATCCCTTTATCTATTTGTGCTCCTCCTACTCTATATCTTCAGATATACAGTGATTAATTTTTTTTTTTTTTTTAAGTTTTTCTGTTTCTGTTGTCAGACAATGGAACAACTAAAAAATAGTGACTAAAACGTGGCCCATTAACATGTTCACCACACCTGACTTCCAAGCCACAACTTACTTACAAGCCGCTATGACTTTATAATGGTGACCTAGTCTGACGACGTTCTCACCAAATACACAAATATGTCACCATATTAGAACGAAAGTGGCTAATGAGGAGTTGGGAAATGTACTAGTGACAAAGGCTCTAGGTTGGAATCAGTGCTTGTTCACAGATGATGGGATGACAAAACTGCTAAATTCCGACACTACGCGACAGGCCGACCAATCGCGCAACTTCATCACTCAGTCAGTTGTGTTAATAAGGTTGGCACTGCTGTTGCGTTCCAGCCAAATATACTGGGTGTAGCTAAATATGCGTGTTTGACTGCTTGCAGTTGCTGAATGAAAGTGATGAAGCACAAGGGAGATAGTGAGAGGGGAAAAAAGAGAGAAAAAGAAAGAAAGGGAGGAAAACAAATGAACGAATAGGAGAAAATAGCAAAGAGAGGCTCATCAAAATGCCATGCCAGCCCTGGTCAACCACCTACTCAATCACAGAACCAAAACTCCAAAGCCTCTCTGCATATGTGAATGTGTGCCTGTGTGTGTGTGTGCGCGCATGCCTGTGTATGTGTGTGTATGTGCATCCATGCATGTATCAATGCTCGCATACACATCAAAAGCTGGATAATTCAATCATGCAAACCACAATCCCTTCAGTGGAGACACCACATTCAGAGCAATCGTTCTCCTCATCATCTTCATCCACAAGAAAGGATGTCAAAACTCCTTCCGCATGCACTTAACATTACACCGCTCCCTTCTCCACTGCCATTACCAGCAAAACAACAAAACAACCACCAACTCTGTCAAGTTGGCTCTTAATCACAGCAGATACAAAACAGACATATACGAGTCGGGGAGGGAGTTTCTTTAGAAAAAGAAAACATCCTATCAAAATGGATTCTGAGACCTTAAATCAGGCTCAGTTGGTATAGGGATGAAGCAGGCAGCTGCTTTTCAGGTCAGACGACCAGTAAATCATGAACATTCAGGGAGTGCAAGTTTGAGTTTGTCTTTTCTCAGTTGTGTCATTGCTCAACGTATATGGTGTAATTAAAGCAGCATGATGACCCACACTAATGCAGAGTTTGGATATTTATTTGAGTCAGATCTTATAATGCAGTAAAAAAAACAACTGCACCACATTCACTGCCCTCTGCTGGAGGACAGATGTCAAAAGATTGAATAAAAACTCATTAAGGAAATACTGATACAGGGGAACAACACATACTCTTCTGAGATACACTACAGGCATACACAAACGTGAACATGTGCACCCACACACACATGGACATATACAAGATGCAAACAAGGCCTGGTGACAGCTGCGACTTGTGCTGCATTACTCCCCCCCCCCCCCCCCCCCCCCCGTTCTTCCCCTCCCCCCTCCTCTCTGCTGCGAGTCTTCACTCTGCACCCAGGCCACAGGGTGAGTATCAGGTGAGGTTTTAAATAGCAGGGCCTCTACGAGATGACCTCAGGGTCCCAGGGGTCTACCCCCGCGGCCCCTGGCCTCTACACTTATGCCCCCCAAGAAAGCTCTCCGGGACCAGGGGCCTCCCCTCAAGTCTGTAGCCTTCAGACTACAATCCATCGCCCTGTGCCCCCAGTCCGGGCCATAAATCTGGGGACCATAAACTCATTTCAAATTGAATCACTGACACATATCTCTGTGTAGCTCAGCTCAAGTCCACGAACAATGAAAACAAAAGACATCCTCTGAATGCTACGGCCCTCCATCCTCTCTGCAGTCGATGCTAAAGCTACTAGCGAACCACATCTCAGCCCAGATTACAGTACAGCTCAAGATCATCTGCTTCACCCCCAGTTTCAACTTCAACCCTTGCCCAGAGCTCAAGCTTCAAAAGCCCTGTTTCCAAATCTTCTCCTCCATGTACCCACTCCCCCATCAACACAGCCTTGCAACCACACAGCCACATCTCCAGCCCCTGCTCTCAGCACAGAAACAGAGTGAAAGAGTGAGGGTCCGTCCTACAGGAAGGCCAATGTTTACGCGATACTGTTTTAATTAGAGGCAGCCGGTGCTGCTATTTTCTTTACAATTTGGCCTGTTTGCCTTAACCCAGAATGCCAAGGGATGGCTCCGTTTTCCATTTGTGGCCAGGAGGAACTCTAAAGGGGTCTTATTCCTCTCTTGTACATCTCTGCTCCCCGAACGTGGCTTATAGTTAATCATCGCAAGATCATCTAGAATCATCTGCAATTTGAAACTGAGGATGGATCTGGAGTCGAACACAGGCCAACGGGCTGTGTTCCGACACTGAGGAAAAGCACACGGAGGGCAGCGAGCCATGCTTGAGTGTGGGGATGAGCAAGATAGGGGACCACAATACTACAATTTACTGTTTTTCGGCTAATAATTTCCTGCGAGTGTTGCAATGCAAATAAACAGCATCTATCTGCAGTGTGGATGCAATCTGCTTTAAATACGAGCCACTGTCGTTATCATGTGGGGTCGGAGGGAAAGAAAAGATTTCTACGAGAAATATTCCCATAAATGTCTTCTAGCAAAACAAAAAACCCTGACACATCCTCGGGGGTTCGACACATTCACCTCTTTGTGCAGGCGTGGATCTCACTCCCAATTGGTCTCTGTCGCTTTGTCTAATAAACAGAACTTCCTGTGTCCTGAGTGTTTATAAACAGTGCTGAGTGAGCACCGTGTGAGAGGAGACAATCCCTGCGAAAGCTGTGGCATGTGATAAAGTGTAGAATAAACACACTCGCTGACTCCGGCCCCGCAGTTAATGGTGGTCTGCTGTAGACCTCCGCCTCCTCAGCACGACTAGACAGCAGGTGACGACAGAGGAGGAATGAGATTGCAAACGTGGAAATGCAGCTCCGGTCAGTTGTGAAGGAATTGAGGGATCTAATATGAGATGGGTGTATTGTGTGAGTGAATGTGTGTGTGTCTGCGTGCGTGTGTGTGAGTCCACAGGCCACACAGCTTCCAGGCGGGGTCGTCCATGGGTCGCCTGCGGAGGGCAGTTCCAAATGAAACATAAACAGCCGCTCTTGTCCTCTCCTCCTCTCTCCTCTTTTTCCTCTCGGACGATGGGCCAGTCCCCCAGCACGGCCCAGCACAGCGTTCCACGGTCCAGGCAGAACTAATCTATCCCTCAGCTGTGCAGTCTAATCTAAACAAACAGATCTCTCCCTACCAACATCTGGAACCCCTCACGTACCGGGACCTAGGAAACCACAGCAGCCCAGTCTCTTTGTCAGTGTCTGTGTGCGAATGAGCAGGTCTCTGTGTGTCAGTATGGAGGCAGTGTGTGTCCATGTCGTAGATGTCTACCAGAGGTCACAACACCTAGTTCAAATGTCTGTCAGGTTCAACATCAGGGGTAACAGTGTGACTTATATGGAAGACAAGAGTGGGTTCATACTGTATGTGCCAATGAGTTTGATGCAATACCTACTAGAGGTCGACCGATAGTGGATTTTTAAATTCCGATATAATAACGATAGTTTGGAGCAGGAAAAAGCCGATAGCCGATTAATCGGCCGATATCCCCCCCCCCCACGAAATTTTTTTTTTTATATATTAATTAATTTTTTTTAATTTTTTTTTTTTTTTTTTTTTTTTATAATAATATATAGCTATTAGCTAGTGTAAAACTAAAGGATGTGGGACACTGAATCATCCCTGGACCCTGTGAGTGACGAACAGCCGAACTCCACACGAGTTTGTTTACATCAGAACAGCTGTAGTGAGGACGTGACGCTGCAGGAGAGGAGACTGTAACTAAACAGGACACGTTAGCTCGTGGTGTGGTTACGCCGTACATTAACAGGTGACTGTTTCACTACAATCAGCCTACTGTGTGGAAAACCCATAGACTGTAAAAAGAAAAACCACGCTGTAATGATCGTGATCGAGTTGAACGAGTGTGTTTGGAGCTGACGGGAGGAGAGAAAAAAGAGAGCGAGACGCGCGAGACGCACGTAGCGGCCGTGATATGACGACCCCGTCCCCGCTGAGGAGGAACTCGCTGTTATGGAACAGGACCTAAACCAAGTCGAGTAGAGCCCATAGAGCCCAACTTTGTAGTGTAAAGAGCCATTATTGTGCGTCTGCCCCAACTCTGAAGCTGTAGCGGCGCTCTCTCTTCCTTCTTCCTGTCGCTCTCTAGCTGTCCTTTCAAAATAAAAGCACAAAAAGCCGGAGGGGGAAAAAAAAAAAAAACACTGACTCGTGAGCTGGTGGCGGTGACATATTTAGCGTGGCAGCCGCCACCACATTATCTATGCAGGAACCCTTAGGCTATATGATTAAGAGAAAATACTACAGTGTTCAGCCCCTCCACCTGCCGCCTCTCTCTTACTGCGGTCGCACCGCACCTTCCCTCACCTGGGTCACTTCTCCGCTGCTGCTGCTGCACTCACCCTGTCTCTCTCTCTCCCATGCTCTGTGTGTGTGTGAAGAGCAGCCCCGCCCCTCAGTGATCAGAGAGACAGAGAGCGGCAGGGAAGAAGCAGTTTATGGCGCTGTGGAAAAAACTGCAGCCATCGGCCACTATCGGAGCCAAGTTCAGCTGATTCCGATAGTTTGTAAAATGTCCTATCGGCGCCGATTAATCGGCCAAAACGATTAATCGGTCGACCTCTAATACCTACAACGAAATTCTTATTTGAATTGATTAATCTATGGGTTAATCTACACAAAATGACTCATCATAGTGACGAATGACCATTGCAAGTTAGTGGACACCTAAAGAGGTGTATTTGACCCCACACAGGATGCCTCATTCACAAAGATATGAAGCAGACAACAGTGGCAAATCTCCACATTTGAGAAGCTGCAACATCAGAATATCGGCTAATAAAAAACTCCACATACTTCACCTAATTATCCTTATAGACTAGTTTTGTGTCGACTAATGAGGTGGCAAGAGAGAGGAATGAGGTGGCTGTAAAATGTCTGCAATTTAATTTTGTGTCAGTTACAGGGTATTTAAATGGTAAAACAAAATATTTAAACATCCATAGATAACTGTCTCATGCGTTTTCTCTGCTGTCCTCCTGTGCTCAATACTTCCACAGACACTTCCAGAGCGGCGATAGAAGACTAAACAAAGGGAAATGCTATTCTCAAGTGACCACAACCTCAGTTATGTCCTTCAGGGTTTTATTGATCATTAAAAGATCCACAGATGTTCTATTTACCAGGATGTGAAACATGAAAACTATGACACTCCTCACACTGTAGGGGTTCTTCCCAGCAAATTAATTATTCCATTTATAATGATTACGTCTCATAATAGTCAGCGGCTACTTTTCTCTCAACTGATTTCTTGATTAATTAAGTTCAACCGTCAATGCCAATCTGTAGAAGGCCAGTAGTAAAGGTTACACTGTCCTACCACCGTTCGGTTCAATACGGTGCCCCTCGCTGTAGCACACATGACCGTGGGCTGACATGTGAAAAGGGTGTGAAAACAGTATGTTCCCCCAACTACAGTCAGGAGTCCTGCACCAACGGAGGCTCCCCTCTGCTTAAACCGCTGCCAACTGCGCCTGCGCCACACATTAGAAGAACATGTTGTCTGTCAGACCCCTGCAGCAGCACGCAAGGAGAGAACAGCCAACCCGAGGAGGAGGTGGGGTGTTTGATATGCGCAGGAATCATACAGCTTTAATGTTTGATCTCACATTTTACGTTGAGATGTTAGATAAGATGGAGAAGAAGCAGTTGTGTCAAACACACAGACAACTGTGGATTATGACAGTTTTTTTTTCTATTCCCTTTTCCTGAAAAGTACTTGTTCAATTTCTCAGCAGCAAAATCTGCTCCTCCATTCATGACTCCCAGAGCACACTCTAGCCCTAAGTGCAGGAATGCGGATCAAAGGGAAGGAAAAAAGCACAGCCCCTTCCCCTTACCCCCCTCAAGCACCACCCATAAGCACTGTTCTCATTTTCCTTAAAAACATTCATTCTCCTTAAGTTGTTAGTAAAAAAAAAAAAAAGAGGAAAAAAAACTTATCAAGTTAGTAGCCCCTCCACTCCACAAACCCGGAGTTCCTTTCCCCACTCCGCTTTTTCCCTGCAGCCGGAGACAAATCTTTTTTGGAAAGTTGAGAGCTGTCCAAAACGGGACCACACACAGTCTCTGAGCATTCAACTGCTGGGGGCAGGCAGACACACACTCACACACACTCACACACTCTCACAAAATGGCGGCTTTGACAAAAAAATTTCCTCTACCCCAAAAGCTGCTTATGAACTTAATTACAACTTTACTTCTGGGCTAAGTTACAGGCATTTCTTGCACAACTTGCCATGTGCATCTAACACTGTTTGAGGAGCTGTGAGTATGTTAGGAGAAATAAAATGATTTGCAAGTCTGACTGGGCCACTTGCCAGGACCTAAACAATAAACAATCCCCCTGGCTTGTTCAGCAGCACCCACCAACCTAGTCTTCTTCCAGTCTAAACCATCCTATGCCCATCCTAACATGCATTATCAAACTAAAGAGTAGTCCTTGCATCTGACATTCAAACACACACACTGCATAGTATAGATGAATAATAATGTCTTACCTTCCACCCAGAGTTTCTCCACATCCGTCTCCAAATTAGCTGCCCGTAAGCCCACAGCGAAAGCTCCGAAAATCATGAGGCCCACAACCAAAAACTTTCCGCAGTTCTTTTGTATGTAACAGCCCAGCCTAAATAAAAGTCTCTGGAATTTCGCTCTCAGCCATAGCGGTGCTTTCCTCCCGGTCGCCTTCCCCTACAATCAGAGAAAAGTCCTGAGGTTAATGTCAATTACAAGTGCAAGACACATGGACTTACCTGGACAGGTGAATCTGTGGGGTTCAACAGAAAAGAGTCAATGTTACACAGGCAGATAAATGACTAATGCAGGTGGTCCCAAATGTGAGTCTTCCAATATTTAAACCATTATTAGTTGTTATGATTCGCTGGGTGACTTCAAATGCTTCTATAATAAAGCCTTTAAGGGAGATAGGAGCTGTGATCACAATATAGAGTCAATCAGTGTCATGCTCCGCTAACCTTTAGTGACTGAAATACACATCTGCCAGGGTACGAGTGGAGACCACAAAAGACTCCCCAGAGCGAGAGACACAGGTTCTGTCATATCAGTAACATGTATAAACTGTAACCTTAGCAGGATTCATGCAAAAAAAAGATATCTTCACCCCCCATACAGAGGTCACCTACACACAGCCTGCTCCCACTTCTTGTCATTTCACTGCCACAGCGATGACTTATGAAGCCTGACAGTATGGGTTGGTGTTATTGCTTTGCACCAAAAACAGGGTTTTGCAGCTGGATCTCCCGAGTGGGTGGAGGTAAATAACAGGAGATAGCTGTCAAGACACAATTATACAGTAGGTGGCCTGGTGATGATACACCACCTCCCCTGTGCCTCTTCTTCATACACACACACACATCCTCATGCAAACAAAAACCTGGCTCTGGATGTGCAAAATAACAGTAGTCACTGTGGATACACTGAAAAATACCATGGAGGCTTCAAGCACCCTGAAAATGTGCATGTGGTAAAACCCACAAATACCACACACACACACACACACACACACACACAACTCCACTCCCCGTCCAGCAGCAGCCCGTGTGTTCCGGCCTGCATGGGGGAGCGAGTGGAGGAGCCATCGCAGGGACACTCGCAGTTATTTGTGAACGAAAGAGGAGCAGCCACATGGATCCCCCCCCCCCCCCCCTACTCTCTTCTTACTCAAGCTGTGCGATTCTGTCACACAAACCTGCACCGCGACCACCTAAACTCTTAATGCAGCTGCAAACAAAACATCCAGCTAGATGTTATGAAACAAAAGTCAGCGGTAGTGTTGACTGTGTAGTGAGAGGTGCATGTTGTGCCCCGTCTCAGACCGTTATGCTGGGATGTAGTAGCAGGGAACGATCGACTTGTTGCAGAAACAACTCATCTCTGCATCCTTACAAACAGAAAGCCGGCTCGGCGTGGGGAGAGTGGGAAATGTTGCACAAAACACAACCCTTGCTCGGATCGCTACAACCTTGCCTTACCCCTGTGTCTCCCCCCTTTTGCCCAACCCGTCCCCGTTACCTAGCAGCGACTGGACAAAGTTTTGTCCACTTTTTTTCAGCGGATACAATGAAACCGAGCGCATTAAAGCTGCTTCCCGGTTAAGATGAGAGATAAGCACCTCGGTTATTTGCTCCAGAGCAAACCCCGCATCGCAGTAACTCGGCCGCTGCAAATACTCCAAATCCAGCGGTGTGTTGCGGGTATAGTTCCCCCTGTTCCTCCGCGTTACTCTCGGCCGATCGGGGTCTCTGTTTTCCTGCTCGGAGGGCGCATTAGCAGCCGAGGCCATGTTGCGGGGACTGCGAGATTGTAACCGTTTCCCACTTTATAGTATTTCCCCGAAAGCGTGCAGCGATATCCCAAGGCAATAGAGTTTCACTCTCGGAGATCTCACACCCGTGAAGTAGGACTTCATACTCCTGTTGGAGACGGCGAGTCAAAGTCTGCGCCTTCCATCCCAACATTTCGTGATCCGGAGGTCTCCGCCGCTCTCACCGCACTCACCGTGTCTCTTAAAAATAAGTCAGTTTCTCTCAAAAAGCGACGTGCGCGAACTGATTCCCATACACGAGTCGTCGGGTAAGAAACCTCGATGGTCGTGGCATTCTGGTGAGATCTATGTGGTCTTCCCCTGGGCCGCGCGTCACGGCCAACTCTGAGATTCAATAGAAGAGGAGAAAAGACCTCTCTCCATTTGGAGGCAGCGGAGGAGGAGGGGTGAAAAGGGGGGGGAAAACTCGAGATCCCGCCTCTGGGGCTGTCAGATTGCAGGACTTTCTTGCATCTGATTGGTTCCAGAAGGGCAAAAATTACTCAGCAAACACGACTATTATTAGCTGCTTAGCAACAGCTCACTAAAGTAGAGAGACCACCCAGGCAGAGAGACCTCATGTGTGCATCTCCAACTTCAGGGGAGGTGCGCGTAGGCTACAGCCAAACCAACTTGGTGCTTTTGGTGTTTTTAGGGTCCGGGCAGCGCAGCTGACAGGACACTATTGTATTCCTAGGAATTCTTCTTCTTCTTCTTTCTTTCTTTCTTTCTTTCTTTCTTTCTTCTTCCAAGGAAGTCATACTTCCCATGGGCGAAAACTCACCAAACTTTGCACAAAGGTTCAGTCCCATGCCAGATTCACTCAACTCCAAGGACATGTGCCCCCCCCTCCTAGGGGGGGCACAATAAGCGTTTAAATTTAAAAACTTTAAAAATTCCTACCAAACCAACGGTAGATGCTACAGTGTTGAAACTTCACCACAATGTAGCCTCAATACTGCTGAAACTTTTGTCCACTTAAACTTATTACAAATTATGAAGTCCATCACTCTGTTTTTTTCAATAACTGTAAAACTTTTAAAATGTATCTCCTCCCACAATTTTTGCTCAATTGACACCAAACTTGCTAGAGAGCATCTCCAGACCGTCCTCCACAAAACTTGTTTCTCGGATTTTTGATTAAGCAAAATTTGAGCCTACAGTGCATGAAAACGTTTGACTGCAAACAGTACTGTAAACATATACCATCAAATTCTTGATAAATACATTTTCAATCTTCCTGAAAAAAAATGACAATATTCTGGAGTCATGGTTGATGAAGTTTAGCAAATATCAGAATTTTAACTCAAAAACTGAATTTTCTAGAACATTTTGAATTCTGCTCTCATGGGAACAACTGCAGTCAATGTGAGAGTGGAATTTATAAACATCAGATTTTCTCTTATGAAGCAAAACACTTATCATTAAAAACAAATCACCAACATTTCCATGCTGTCAAGATGCAATTTATGTATTATCAGATTTTTGTTTAGATGACTGAATTATTGACATTTTGACCATTTCATCACAACAGCTGCCCGGGCACTGGCTCACCTGAGTGGATAAATGAAGCTACACAGCAGGTCTCACTACCAGCCAATTAGCTCAGTGAGTTAGGACCTGGTTCTTGGTGTCAGAGATTGTGAGTTCGAGACCCAGCAAGGGTGATGGTGATGATGATGACGGATCAAAATGTCACATGTCCTTAAGCTGTTTTGCTGTCTAAACGCAATTTATGTATTAACAGATTTTTGTTTAGATAATAGAATTTCTGACTTTCTGAAATCTGCCTTGACAACAGCTGCCTGGGCACTGACTCCCTGAGTGGATAAATGAAGCTACACAGCAGGTCACACCACCAGCCAATTAGCTCAGCGAGTTAGGAGCTGGTTCTTGGTGTCAGAGGTTGTGAGTTCGAGACCCATCAAGGGTGATGGTGATGATGACATATCAAAATGTCAGTTGACCTCAATATGAAACACAAGACAATTGTCCTAATGGTGGCATCACAGCAAGCCTCTAAATTTAAAAAAAAAAAAAATACCTTGGACTGGTCCATGCGCGAAGGCTCCTAACATCTTAGACTCATAGTAGATGTTTGACAAATACATATCATTATTTTACCTCAAAAACTGATTTTTCTTTTTACTGTGGTTTCAAATCTGCCTACACGACAGTGAATGGTTTACTCATTTTGTGAAGCCACTGTTGAACTGCCACTTGTCAATTAGCTCAGTGCGATAGACAATGGTCTTTGGTTCCTGAGGTTGTGGGTTCAAGCCTCAACTGATGCAAATTGGACATTATAAGGACAATTGTCTTGTCTTCCTATTCTCCTGTTTGTTGCTCAGAATTGCCTAAATTTGCCCAAAAGTAGCCCGGACCCGACCCATCGCTGCGCAGCAGCTATAATTTTTTTTTTTTTTTTTGAGGTGGAGGTTTTTCACATAGTGCCTTGCATGTCCCCCCGAATGATGCATTTCCCGGAGAGGACCTGAAGTCTGAGGCACGGTAGACACGGTCCGTGGGTCGGAAGGGGGCCGAGGAATGTCAGACCTGAAATTTCCAACTTTGATGTTTTTTTTTTTATTACCACCAGCAGCTAAAGCCTCAGATTACAGCGGTTATGGGGAGGTCCTATAGCATAGTATGTCCCACTATAACATATAATCATATAGTAATCATACAGGCTATAAAATAGTAAAAATATATATATATATATATATATATATATATATATATATATATATATATATATATATATATATATATATATATATATATATATATTTGTTATTCATGTAAACAAGCCATTTACAATACAATACAATACATCTTTCAACATGGTGGAAAATTGCCTTCGGCTCACAGTAAAAGTAAGAATTTCATTAGAAACACAGTTAAAAAAGTTTAGGATAGGCTACATTTAAAATCAAAGATGTGTAAATTTAACACTGAGAAAATTCCAAATTATACAAAATAACACAATATAGTTGATGGAGCACCGGAATTCACACCTGAGCCAGCAGCAGCAGCTTGTCTGGCTGCCAGCCGCGCACTTACCATCTTCAGCCCAGGTGGGGAGAGCTTTCCGGACAAATCCGTGATATCCGCCCCCTGCGGAGATGGAAACGCGTCAGTTATGATGAAGATGAAAAAAAAGTGCCTTAGTTTTGTGAGGAGAGAAAAAAAGATCGCATTGTAATCCGACTTGGTCCATCAAAGAATCATGCTCCTCAAAGTTCACTTGTTCTCTCTCTCTCTCTCTCTCTCTCTCTCTCTCTCTCTCTCTCTCTCTCTCTCTCTCTTTTTTTTTTTTTTTTTTTTTTGACCACGTGGGTGGTCCGGTCCCGTTTATGCTCCATAAGCGGGAACTCTTTTGTGACTGTCACGCCCAAACGTGTAAACAGTACCAACCAATGCACAGCAGCCAGCAGTCAGTCGGTCACATTGGGGGGAAAATGAGAGAGTTGCTGAGATGCATGCGGCACCAAGATGCCACTGCTGCCAAACACACACTTGTAGGCTACATGCACAGGTGCACACACAAATAAACACTATGCAAACATGCAAACCACACCGGTATTATTTTGAAGGCATGCACACAAACTCAGACATATATTGGCAATACTATAGCTACCATCACATCCAGAGCAGTTGAAATTCTGTTGATTCATTCAGTTGATGTAGGTGATAGGCTATTTTTCTCATTTCATCACCTGATTTTCATTTTTATTCAACAAATCAACTGCTGCTGTATTTTTTATATAATTTTTTCCATTGGTTCACAACCTAAATTGCAAGATCCTACTATTTTTCTGTTATCTATAAAGTTCCATCTGCATTTTTATTTTTATTTGCAACCAGTGGAAAGGCTGGGTGGAGACCACCACATCAACTGCAACAATAATATCAATTCACTGACATCAGATATCCCTGGTGTGTGTGTGTGTGTGTGTGTGTGTGAGTGGGGGAGAAAAAATTGCAAGCTGAGGTTCCCCTCAAAGTTAGGCTGCGATGCCCCCTAATGCCCCTGAATAGAAGCAGCTAGGCTGTCCTTAAAGTAAGTAGGTAGGAGTCCAAACTGCTACACTATAGTGCTACATTCAGGCCATTGTCATGGTGGTAACGTTGTAAGACTCCAACAAAGTGCCACAGGGTCATTGTGGAAAATGGTCCAACCCTTCAAATACTGTAGTGTAGAGGCCGTAAAGATATGCCAGTAAAAATGCTCTTTGAGATTATATTGCTTGCATCTGTGTGAACTAATGAAATACGTATGCCCATAAGATGCCAAAAGACCCTTGACCGAACATGAGCATATTTCCTTTTTTTTTTTTCATTCATGTGCTAATATGGATCAGATGGACTAATTTTTCACTACAGGAATTATACCAAGAAGGGAGAACTGTAGTCCAAATCAGCTTCTTTTCATTTTGTGGTTGCAGGCAGTGGATTATATTCCAGACATTTCTCTTACAGCAAGTGAGGAAGACACGTTTATTCAGACTTTGAATAAAAGAAGCTAATATCTATGCATATGCTCAACACAGCAAAAAACATAACATAAAACATAAAACAGCAATACATTAACTGATTAAGAGTACATTACACTGTAGAGATGAAAGGATTAGTTAATTCATACATATTTGGAGTAAAATCTTCCCTGATCCAAGCCTCTCATTTGTGAGGATTTGCTGCTTCTCTTTGTCTGATATGTGATGGAAAGTTGAATGTCTGTGTTTTATGCGATCACCATCATCCAGCAGTTTAATGACCCCCCCCCCCCCAAAAAAAAAAAAAAAAAAAATCAGCTGATTGTTGAGAAAATATTTGGCAGGTTGATCCATCATGAAACTAATAGTTAGCTTAAGCCCCATACCGGTACTCTCACTGCTTCCCTGTTACAGAGCTATTAAAATGACTACACACAGACAGTTGTTGCAACATACAAATGCAGATATGCAGTTGACTCACAAAAAGTTAGGAATATCAACTTAAGGTTGAAATTTATGGAAAATGTAAAAGGTTCATACAGAACTTTTTGTGAGTAGTGTATGTCAGTAAGTGAACATGTCAAGCTAACTCTTGAGTGAGAATAGATATCCTGCACAGTTAACTACTGGAAACTATGGTATTGGTGATGTCCAGATGTTTCACCATGTACCTCCCTTTGTCATGCATCACCTTAAGATGCTGTAGTAAATAATGCTTTTCAGCCCGTTGTTTGTTTGTTTCTACAGTGTCGTTATTTCGTGGCTCCAATGAGCCAATGTTTTCCTCCCTGTGAATTGTTCATTTCTATCAACTCCTCCTCCAGATCCACATGGATTCCTTAATGAGGAAAGGAGATGAAGTATTCATCTAGGAGCTGGAGAAATTGGGCATCAATCCCAGACTGACTTCATCAGCCAATCACCTTCTTTGACCCCTGGCAGGGCCCACACCCCTCAAGGCTGGTGGCTGGCTAACAGCCATTGGAATAAGCAGAAAAACTCTGTTTAGTGCATGCACTTATTTATGATTTGCAGGTGGATTACAGTTTCAAGCAAAAGTGTGCCAACACATTAATATCCTTATGAACAGCAGAGTCTCCTCTCAGCAGGTTCATTGTCAGGCTTGATGTCAGGATCAGTGGAGATTTCAGATTAATTAAAGTATCAACCTTTAACCAAAACATTGGGTGAGGAATAATATCCAAAACTGAAACATACATGGAGCACTGTACAGAATCAACTAGCTTCTTAACTGAGGAGTTATGGATGAAAATTATGTGGAAGCTGTATTTGTCAGCCATCATACTGGAAGGTGCAGTGTGATCAGGCAGTTTTGAGTCCATGCTGATTGAAGTGTATTGAGAAAAGCAGCAGAAACAAAGGGAGAGAGTGAATGCAAACAAAGCACACCTCTTAATTGAAAACAAATGTACTCAGGATCCCAATTAAGTAAGAATGTCCTCTCTGAAACTATTTCTCTCTCTCTGTCTCTCCATCGCTCTACTGACCGAAACAAACAAAAAACAATATGGATGCCTGGGTGTGACAGAGGACTTTCTTGCAGAGAAGGTATATGTTTCTTTAGATGCAGTCAGTGTACTGATGGGAAGAGATAACCATTGCACTACCTCGTCTGTCCACTGTACCAGCCGTACCTTGTTAAAGGGATATTCCGGCGTAAATTTAACCCATGGTCCAACGCACCGTGACACCGAGTTAGACTGGACTTCTTCTCTCGTTTGAAGACGTTTCACCCCTCATCCAAGAGAAGAATATAATATCCCTTTAAGATGACTGTATGCAATCTTGCAGAGGACCCAAAATGCAGACAGAGACTTGGAAGCAGCTACAGGGTGACGAAGAAAATCAACCATTATCTACAAATTACAGTATGAAGTAAAGGAACTCAAACAGAAGCAGACAGGAAACGTTCACAATCACAGACGAACCAACAATAGGAAAACACTGAGGTAAATATACATAGGGAGAAACAAGACACAGGTGGGACACATGAGTAATCACAGGAGGGCAAGCACAGGAATACAAGACACAGCAATTTCAAAATGAAACAGCAACAACAAACACAAACACTGACAAAGTGGTTAGACTTAAGAAAATACTAACATTGGTGAATAGAAGTCAATTAGGGCAAGAAAATAAGCATCCAGACAATCAAAGAAGTTTTAGCTACTCAAAAAACACAGATTGACCAAAAATACTGGTATATTGAGTAGAAAACTATAAATTATGCCTATAATAAAAGTGCAGTCTGGATTTCTGCTTTCATTTTTGCTTTGGTTAACACCTCAGATTCTTTGTAGTATCAGATCAGCCTAACTTCACTTCCTTCACCTCAAATTTTCATTACACCTAATGAGTTCATCACACAATTTGTGTTATACAGTTTGTAAAATGACTGTCACAATGAGGCCAAATCTCCAAAGGCTCCACTTTCTTCAGTTTCTCCTTTCCACACAAAATCAAATAAATGTATTTATCACTCTTCCAACACCTCTTTCAATAAGTCTCTCCTGACTGTTGGCCTGAAGCTGTTGGCGTCTTTACAACTTGTCTGATCTCATGTTTCTTGTCCTGATAGATTATGTTTGTCACCATGTTCACAGATGTCAACACTTTCTGTGATGGGTACAGTGTTTTCATAAGGAACAGAATTGATTTTCCAAAGTTATGAAAATAAGACTCCAGTTTTACTTGAGTGTTGTTATTCTTGGAGGTGTGTCTTTCTATCTGCGAGGCTGCACATTCACATAGAAAATCTCTCTGTCGGTACACCTCCACAGTATCCCCCCTTTGGAAGCCTCATACAAGTACCATTTCTAATATTTCTGCCAAGTCATATAACTCTCCCCTCCCCTTCCATCTTTGACAGAGCCGTCCCCCCACGCCCCAACTCCCTCCACCCCCGGGTCCATCGTGGCTGCCTGTGAAGCTGTAGGGGCTGAGTGCACGGTCGAGAGCCTGCTGGGATGTTTATGTTCCAGCTCAAGGTTGTCTTCAATCATACACAGAGCTGTTTGACAGCTCACAGCACCACCTGGCCTCTGTTTACTGCTTCCAATTTCCGACTGGCTTTGTATGCACAATCAGAGCAGCTCAGAGAGGATCCAAGACGGCAATCCCATCATTCTCCATCCAGCAGCAACACAACAGGGATGGCATCATGATGTGATACAGAAAATGCTCATGTTTGTATGACTTATTAATCACAATAAATAAACTCTCTGGTGGAAAACAAACCCCTGTAAAATTAAAATGTTGAATGTTCAATTTCTAGTTGATTTTGTGCTTCTTGTGCTCCTTGAAATAGTGAACATTGTGAAGTTCATTGCACAAGCTCTTTCGATTTGATTTGAAGGTGTGTGTTTCATACTCTACACTGTAACAAATGCACGGCTTGTAGTCAGATTTCACAGGAAAATAGTTGGCAGTGTCCTATATGACAAGAAGAAATGTATGTTTTGTAGATGGGTTTGAGTCTCGTTCGGATTCATTGTAATTAACAGTCCAATTCACCGTTTGGCCAACAGCTACTTTGAGATCTGGGATAGACAATGTTGGAGCTTGGCTGATATTTAGACAAGGCAGTGGTCTGGTCTGCAGAACTGGCCTGAGAAGCTGTAATTTTTGGAAGTGAGTTCAGCCTCCAATGTTAACAGGAAACGTATGCTGCTCTGAATGTATACACGCGGCCTCAACAAATAAGCAGTATAATTCAATATCAATGCTGTGACTCCACAAAAAGATGAGGGAAAAGAAAGAAGGAGAGCGAAAATAGTCAGCGAGAGCCGTCAAACAGATGGAGCTGGCTTCTCAATTCATTTTTATAAATTGTGTAAAGAAAGACAGGAAATTTTGACTCACAGACACACACTCGCAAACAAATGTATTTGTTATACATTTTAACATCTGCAGTCCTGCACATTTTGACTGCAGACATTCACCTTGGTAAAAGGTTTGCTTACTTCTACTGGACCTGAGGGGGGGGTCTCTGTGGGAGGCCCACTGGAAAAAGTGACACATTTAAAGGTAAGAACCTCATAAGCTGTCCAGACCTCTGTTTACTCACCCAGACCTCCTGTCCAGTTGAGTCTTAACAGCAGCGGGAACTGTTACTTTCCTCAATGGAATTCAAGCTCATAAACAAGCAGCATCAACCTTCATTAAGAGAAATTATTCCAAGGGCATGGATGCATACCTCTGTGCTACTCAACTCAGCTGCATTTATATAGCACCTATAATACAAACGTGTAGCCTAAACTGCTGCACAGAGCAGGACACACACATAAAATAAATAATCAAATAAATCTGTAAGTAAGAAATTTAGTACATTCAGTAAAAAGCACTCTGAATGAGAGCCAGTAATTAGTCGACCGAATAACATACAATAGATAGGGACAAAAACCAATGATAAGAAATAAACAGGGAAAAGCCTACAGTCTGAAATAACATTACTCAGGACAAGGACAAAGGCAGTAAAAAACCTTGGATGGAACATAAAGATGTTGTAAATGCTGATCAACTCCATCAAAAAGTTGTTACCAAGCCATGTTCTAATGCCAGTGAGAAAATGGCAAAGAGAGTTGTTTTGGGGAAATAGAGCCATACAGTTGTGTATAATCAGCATAGAAATTAAATTGATGGTCAATAATGTTTCCAATAGGAAACAGAATTGGGCCATGGTTGTTCGTGGAACTACATGAAATACATGAGGACCCACTGCCTCAATTAGGCCTACATATAAGAATAAGAAGAGGTTAAAATATGAACAAAGCTAGTTATTTACACCATTTCTCCAGTCTTGTAGTTATTATGAGGACTGAAAGCAGGTGGTGAAATTAGGAGACTATCAACAGAAGACAAGGATTATTATGGTTTTGTGAAATTACTTTTAAGAAATAGGGTTGTCTGTCTGTCCTGACTGCAGCATTAAAAATGTAAATGTGATCTGTCTGGTTGAACATGTAATTTGCTTTTCCTCCATCGTCTCTCTGGTTTTCAACAGTTCCCTCTCAGCTGGCCAAATTGCACCAGTTTTCCATAGTGGTTTGGGAACTTGTGTGTTTTTTTTTTATCTGTGTGGGAGCAATTGGGTCAAGTGAAAATTTTCATTTATCATTGAATCTGTCAACAACTTCATTGACTTGGTCAGTAGTGGATGGAAGAAAGGTAATCATGAGATTTATAAACAATTTCATCGTTAGTGTTGTACCCCACAACAGCAGTTTCTGGACTGTAAATTGTAATCCAGTTTATTTCCATCGATGTGAGTGGCTCATACTGCACAAGATGGGCAAGAAGATCCAGGAAATCCAAAACCTTTTAATTAATGTGGTCATGAAAATAAAAACCACAGAGTGAAATCATCATGACATTATCAGTGAGAATAGTAACATAAAATCATAAAACGTATTATTATGTTTGATGATAGGGCATACCTCCCTAATTAATTTTTAACAAATTAATTGTATCAGTCATCATTACAGTCTTCAAACAAAGCCATTGTGGTGTGTCTGCTGCTTTTCATGACAAGTTGCTTTTTAAAAAAAGAAGAAGATGGTATTACGGTATGCATTATGGGATTAAATGGTATTAAGCAGTGTTTGAAATACCAGAGCTGTTCTGAGGTGTGCCTAATAGCATAATAAACCTGTAATTACAGGATTTTGTATCACTGTAATAGTTTGTCTGGTGAACATGAGGTGCAGTTTGTAATTTCATCCCTTGAAATCATGCTGTCAAGGAAAATTCATTCTGTTTTGAAATCAAATGTACTACAGCACTGTATATGGTGGTCCTGAATGCTGAAAGCACTGCAGCTTTAGACAACACAAGCAACTACACAAGCTCTCAGAGCCACCGTACATTTCAACAAGTAAAACCAATATAGTTCACAGTTACTACTCCATGTTTGTAATTCACAAAACAAAACATGAAAATACCATAGAATTACATGGAAAAAAAACTTTCTGAAGGATTAAAACAATAAAAATATATTTAGCAAAGAGGAAAGAGGATGCAGTTTATCACTTGGAGACAAAGCAATACACAGTGGACTAAATTAGATAGTGTGTGCTCCTTTGACATAAACACTCTCTCATTATAAAGGGTCGGGATGTTTTTGAAACAGTTAATTACGATGCTGTTTATTTGCATCAGTTGTGTTGGAATTTAGGCATTCTGACAGAATGACAACATTTCTGTTGGAAAATGCACTTTTGTGCAGCCACATCGGATTCTGTTATTCTGGACTCCGCACGATGACATGTCAGCCTTGAAATCTTAGAACTTGGATCCATCTTTTAAAAATATAAATTGTTTCTTCTCCAGTTGAAATAAGTGGACACATCAGGGGAATGATAATGTTCACAGTTACAGCTCATGTTTGAGTCATTTTCACAAGCGCTGTGCATATTCATAATCCCATATTTATCTGTATGGAGTGAAGAAAAAAGGGTGGGGGGTAAATAAGTGGAAGAGAGACAGATGAAGAGGAAAATAACAGGTTTTATTCATTTCAACATGACGTGCTGCAGACCTGTAGAGTATGTGTTGACAGCACCTGCAGCCAAACCACAGCGTCCGTACCAACTCCCTCCTGGCTCATCAATGCACCGTCACAGTCCTCATCTGCTTGTTTTCCCCACAATACCATGAGGTCATAGCGTAAGTGGCCAATTAGTCCAAACACAGTTCAATCTGGGGCATCTCAAGAGATAGCAAGAGCAGAATGAGGGAGGGAATTTATGGTCGCTTCGCAGCACATCTGCGAAATGGAGGATTGTGAAACTGCCTTCAATTCCTGTCATCTTTACTCTTTAGTATCACACACCTGCATTTTGTGTGTGTGTGCAACTGTGAATTTTGTGATGCAGCATGTCTGTGGGTGTCTGGGATGTTTTGGTGGGCTTACTGTGAGGTCTGACTTGAGCAGGGGAAAATAGCTGTCATAATTACCCACGCCTGTATCTTTCAGCTAGAATCCTTGTTTCCTAATTACAGCCTGTGAACAATCTTCTCGCCTAATTTATGCGTTTTGGTCAAGATTTGGACCGTCTCTCCTCTAACTCACTCACAGACAGTATGCCAAAATTGTTAGCGGTAAATATTCAACCATATTCTGCTGAAATTTGACAGAATACATGTAAAACCACAGGATGATGAGCACGGGGGTTTCCAAGTTGTGCATGAAATGTGTGTGATAGGTGAAAATGACAAAATGGGATTAAAGATAGAAGGGGTGATGGAGAGAGAGTCAGTATATGGAGAGAGAGGGAGATTGACTTGACATTTCCAAATGGAAGGGTTTAATGTAAACACAGCTGGATATAATGGAAGAGCATTTATTGGCTGCATTTTAATTATTGCTTTGACTTTCCGTGGACTGCCAAGGACTGTTGTGTATACACAGAATGTGCCGTTGACAGCTTATCTGAATCCAGCTTCGTGTTTCGCAGAGAAGGTGCGAGCTCTGAAGTCTTGGCAGCTCTGAGAAATGCATCTGCTCTGTTCAAAAGCAGCATTGTTTGGGATTTTCATGGTGAAGTCAAGTGTGATGTAATTGGTGCTCTGTGCATGTCTGTCTCTTGATATGCAGGAAAAATAACACAAGGACAGGGGATGTCAGTCGAGGGAGAAATTGTTTGAACACTATGTTTGCAGGTTTGGGACTGCAGGGATCAGATACAGTAAACACACATTCATCTGTCCTCTCACCACCATGCTGGCGGACAGAACTGAAATGTCAAACAGTCGGAAATGAGGTCAACATGTGCTTGTATACACATAGTCTTTTTGAAAAAATGTCTTTGTGCTTTGTGGGGAATGACAAGCTGTGTAGAGTAGAGAGGGACAGGATGACCAATAGATTTCTGGAATAAAGTTTAGGAACTTGAGTTACTTCATCGAAATTAGACGTTCATCTGTCCTCATAACATTTTAATGGAAAGCTCTGCACATTTTGGAGACGCCCTGATCCGTGTCATACACGCTGTGAAGCAACATGTGTAAACAAGCTTGAAAGACACAGAAACCCACCAATACGTTGTCCAATATTTGGTCAAGTCCAATCAAGAGAAATGCTTTCACTTTATTGTCTGGATATTAAGTAAAATGCAATTGTCAAGGATGAGTTGAACTTGTTTAAGACCATGATGTAATTTGGAAAAGAAAAAAAAACAGCTCTGTTGATGAGCTGGTTCACAAAACAAGAAAAATATGGTGATGTAGCATGCATGGTCTGGACTAAGCTGTCCTGCATGTGTTCAAGTATGTTAGTGTAGCAATGTAAATGTACAGGTTTATTTTGATTGTAAATGTCACAATGATAAGACTGTATCTTAATTCATGTTTTAAACATTGTGGTTTTTATGAGCCATTATGTCAATGTCATTATCCTGGAGTGACATGGCTTTAGCATAAGGTTGATGTACCTTTTCTGGAACCTTCAGTCAGATGGTTTACATGAGGAGTGGTCGAACTGTGGATGCTCCGATTTCCAATATGTTTCTGAGCTATTCGAGGACCAGAACACAGAGGTTGGTGAAACAATCTTAACCATTAAGGCCATTTAGTAGATGTTGTGCATCTTTCAATCACATCACATATTGCACGTCATATCACACCTTTACATGATTGGGTTTGATATCTCTAATACACCATCATCGTTACATTTTTAGACACATTAATTAGTCCTCTAACACATCCTAAAATTTGACTTGTCAGAGTTTTTCAGTATAGAAGCAACTCAGATTTGAGTGTCGGGAGTCACTGGAGGGACGAAATGAAACTGGCTCCACTTCTCGGCGCTTCGCGGCTATTCGCGGCTATTCGCGGCGCTTCCGTGTCAGTGTGTCGCCAGCGTTAATCGCGCAATAAAAAAATTGACGCCGTTAAAATTGATTTTTGAAACTTTGACAGCCTTAATATAATTATAAGTTATATGTCCAACATTTAATGTAAAAAGGGGAGTAATGGAGAGGGGGGATGGCAGTTTTACAGGGGGGATGATTTTGATCGTTTTTATTTCAGGGGGGATGCCATCCCTCCTCATCCCCCCTACAGCTTGGACGCACTAGACGCGGAACCGAAGCGCAGCGCCCTGGAGCGGAGGGAGTTTCAGTTCGGCGCACATGGTAACAGGTCTGCCTGGCCGCACATCTCGCGCTGTGGAGCGCAGTGCGCGCGCCTGGAGCGCTTCAGTTCGGTTCATTTCTATTTTTCGCGCGAGCCGCGCGCGCCGAGAGCGCCGTCTGTCAAGCTGGACAGACGTGGTCGTACCAGACAGGAAGTCGGGCACAGAAAAGGCGAGAGAATCCGGTCAATTTTCAAAATAAAATAATTAAATGATGATTAATTAAGTTGTTGCTTGTCCATCTACACATATTTGACCGTTGCGTCTGCACATGGGGCACACAGACTCATGTTTAAAATGACGTGTGTGTGAAAAACCGAGTGAATACGAGTATGAACGACTGCAGTCGATGTCTGACCGGCGCGGAGAGAGGAGGAGAAGTATGCTCCCAGTGCGACCACCCAAGCGCCCGAGAAGCCGCGCGCAGTGCGCGCGCCCAGCTTCCGCGTGCAGTGCGTCCAAGGGGTTAGACTACTGCCGAGATCGTGGAACTAATTTGTGCATTAATTTAAGCAAAGCATCTTCAAAACTCAACAAGTGTCAACCAGAAGTGACTTGCACAAGATTACACAACTGTAAACAGACTCACGCATGTGCATCTTAAAGAGAGGAGGGATAGGCACATTCCTCTCTGAAGAGAAGCGCTTCCAGTAACTATTGTGACATCTGAATGAAGCAAGTGGCCTCACTCTGCCTTTGTTATGAGTGGTCAATCCAAAAGAGTGACTTCAAAGGAAACCCAGAAGGTCTAATCACACACACACACAAAGGCCATCCACACCTCTCATTTGTGTTGCCCCTCTGACACACACGCATGCAACATACACAACGATCAAAAGTGTCCTTGTGTGTCCACCTGCACATGGACACACACACACAGATGCCAACATACGTACACACACACACTTAAAAAAAAAAAAAAACATATTTGCGCACTTTGGACAAGTCACACATGCTTGACATACCACAGAATTGCTCACACAGATACATGAGTCACAGACTGTCCACAACTGACAACTGATCAGAGCATGCCCTCATACACTTTCCAACACACACTGACTCCCTCATGACTTCACCAACCTTTGACCTTAGGTGAAGGAGGTTGTTGTCTGATGGAGTGGGTTCATTCTCTGTGTGTGAGGTCATTTCCTGTAGCAGTGACTGTGAGGGGCGAAAGGGTGGGCTATACTGGTTGATCTCGAGTGGGGGGGCACAGCAGGGGGGCCTGCTGATGTGGGGCGCAGCCCAGCAGGGAAACACAATATTTTATCAGAACTATGTATACTATGTATTTTATTTGAATCTTCCCATGAACCTCATGGCCAGATTCCCACTCATGTATTCTTCAGGGTATCAAACGTTTTTCAAATCAAATACAAACACATAGGGACAAATGGAACACTTCATAGAAAATAAATATTAGCATTAGTTGATATTTTACTTTATTGGAAAACACCACTAAGTGCAGATGACAGTATTATGTATACTCTTGGAAAGTTCGACTTGATTTTGTCAACAATTAGATGAAGTCGTTCCTCTCTGTCCTCAAAATGACATTATGGGAAATGGTGTCATCTCTATACTTTTTAACTGTCACTCAGAGATTTCCGCTGTACTTTTTCTCCTGAGTAAACAAGCAATCTGAATGGACTCACACAAGCATCAGCACCATTGTACTGATGCCATGAACCATGGCCCGGAGCGACGTTTTCTAACAAACAAGAGTCTTTTATATGACAGGACCAAAATGCTCTTTGTTTGCTGTTTATGTCAGAGTGAGAGTCTGTGTATACTGTATAGATTCAGGGGAGAGGCAAGAACAAAAAATAGAAAAAGAAAGGCCAGAAAATGAGGAATCTGCTCTGAGCTGCATTTGTAAACAAGACAAACATAATCAGCATCTCAAGAACCACATCTGGCTCTGGTCGAGCTGAGCCTGGGCTCTGATTGAGAGGCCCGGCAGGCTACATTGTTTCCTCAGAGTCGCTTTGTAGCATGTTACAGGATTTAAAAAAAAACTAAATGTATGTTGTGTAAATCGTTGCCATTTTACAGAACAAATACCTAAACACTGTGAGGCTGTTGGTGAAAAGAGAATTGTAGATTTAAATTACCTGCAGTCTGGGTCTCATTTGTGTCAAGTTTAATTTTTCCCTTTGGTTTAATCTGTAGGTCATTATATTATTATATAAGTCTTTGCATTAGTAAAGATTTTGAAAACCGCAACAACCATTATATCACAATTGCTTGTTTTATATTATTTTGCAGAAAATGGTCAATGTGATGGTCACAACTATCTAAAAAGTGACCCCTCTAAACTAATGGCAATCCAAAATGTACTGTACAGTTTGTAAAACCAACAAGAAAGTCAGGTTTTATTCCAGAAGGCATGAACAACCGAGATAAAATGTTACACTGTCAATAAACTGGAAGGCAAAGGAATCGGTGCCAACATAATTTGTGGAATCAAATAAGATTTCATGCATCTGTCGAGGAAAATAAATAATTGTCAAACATGTTTTTACCATTAGCCAGAGTCAAGACAGTAGTAACTTTTCGGGTGTTGTCTGCAGTTATTTTCAGATGTATTGTTGCACCAAAAACCCACCACAACAGCCTTTTAAGAGAAATGAAACAGAACAGAGCTTCACTTTAAACATCGCACTATAAAAACCCACTGAACGTCAGATAGGCTGTCTGGCTTGTATTTAGCCGACAGCGTGAAGTCACAGCATATACACAGAGCGCAGTTACAGCTCTCCAGAACTGTGTATAAAAACCATTGTGCTGTGAGGAGAGAGCCCCCAAACATGCCCCAGGGGAACCCTCCTTTTCTTCTTTTTATAGGAAAGGTCTTAATTCATGGAGACAAACCGAGCCATCATTATATTTAACAGAGTATCATAAACATTCCTGCATGCTGGATGTGAATGGTGAATGTGTCAGGTTAGATAGATGGACGGTTGGGTAAACACATGGGTTATGACCTTGCAACACACACACACACACATACACACACACACAAACACACACACACATTGTCGGATGTCCAATGCTGGCACACCTGTATGAATCATATAGACATAGGTGGGAATGCACCCATGGCGATATGCTGGCCCTGTAAAACATTGCTCTTTGCTTCTCTGTGTAATGATGGTTTGTTCAGAACACAACCACAGTGTCATTTAGCACAGCGTGAGACTGAGATTATTCTTTTTTTTATATCCCACAGTGTTGAGAACACCTTCGATATTTTTGCATTATTTGAAAGTTACCTTTAGCTATATAACTCCACTCAGACAGTTGCACAGTTTAAGATTTAAAGGGTTGGTAAATCAAACAGGCTAGTTTTAATTTTCATCACACTCACGTAAATGTTGTTCAGTTATTATCTTCATCTTCAAAACCAAACATACAATGTTTGAAAAAATGTGATTATGGATGCATCTCTATGCTGTTTGTTTGTCCATTTTCAGTCCATGAAACACAGGTCGCATCACCGTAGTACTCCACAGTTTACAGTACAACACGACATCAACACTAACAACGGATTGATGAATGAGAATAGGCTTGTATCTTGTATCTCTGGTTTTTGTACTAGATTCCATTAGTTTGTACAGGTGTATGTAATAAACCTGTTGTAACTGATGTTGCTAATGTTTAAGACCTTGCTGAATGAACAACATCCATGCAGAGAAGTCACTGAGCCATCACCAGCCTCTACATCTCCATGGGTTACTGCAGTAAAGATGAGGCCCGGAAGGAGGGGACACATATGCCTCTGTGTGTGTATAAGTGTAATGTGCTTTAAACAAATGTGTGTGGATGTGAGTGTGTCACAGAGCAAGTATAAATGGAAGCTTTCACTTTAAAGACACCCATATAGCACCATGCCCTCTAACTACGAACTGCCCTCTTCCTCTTTTAGCAAACACCGGCTCCACCAAATACAACAAAGTCACAAAATCATCATTGTCTGAAACCCACTTTGTGCACAACTTCTGCTAAACAAAAGCTCACTGTCAGGTCTGCATGCTTGTTTAGACTGGATGGAGGAAAGGAAGGCTGGAAAACTGGTTTTGGATAGAAAAATAAATAGAGCATGTGCGGTATAGAAAGTAGGTTTTGTGTGACGGGCAGGGGAAATGGATGGATATCAGCCCAGAGCATTGGTACAAGTGTACATGAGAATATCTATGCATGTCTGTGAATACATATGTATGTTTATTTAAGTGCAGCCATACATGGGTCTTGTGTCTTCACCCATGTTTAGTGTGTATGTTACTCTGTCTCTCTCCAGGTTCGTGTGTCACTGAGGCAAAGTGACTAGTGACGATGATTACTTTTTGCTGTCAGATGGGACATCCTGCTTTGCACTGAGGGCCATGTGGGGCTGCGGCTGACGACCTCAACACATGCTGAGAAAAAAAAAGAAATCCTGACTCAATAAACACTCCATGCATGCGTCCATGTTTGGCTCCGGATACCAAATAGCAAATCACCCAGATCTGACACTTTCCACCCAAAACTCGATTCTGGCACGTATTATTTCCACTTGAATGCAACACTCAACAACCATTATATCAGTTCTGCTACATCCAAACAAGGCCCAGCATTACAGTATAAGGGGCTGATGTTTATCTCAAATCATCCTGATGGAAAGTATCATTTAAAAAAAAAAACAACAACTTTGTAACCATATTAGAAATAGACTCAAACTAACTAACTCGCATCACTGCATTTGATAAAGTAAGTTTGATTGGGTGAACTCTATGAGGCATTTGGAAAGTATTTTGATTGGACATGGATGCAGCCATTCAAGAGATCATCACACACTCTACTGGGCATGAATGCTCATTCCCCCCTTTTTATTTACTACTTTCACACATTTCTGTACTTAAAAGCTCCTTTCATACTGCTTTAGAAGAATTCTCAACATAGGATTAGCCTAGAAGAAGCCAGCAGTGTGCCACCCTTATTTGGGGGGTAGCAGTCACTTGGTTTTGCAGAAATTGATATGTTTTCCCTAATCTGAAGTGGTGTGTGTGTGGGAGCGTGAGTATGTTGTGTGTCCTATAGCCTTTGTACTGACATCTGTTTCCTTCTAGGTTGAAGGTGGAAAAACCTCTGGTCTGACCTTACTAGATGAATGATGGAATCCAATCAGGATCTTTATTTAAAGAAGGGTATGTGGGTCTCTGTGTTTGCGGCACATTGCAGTGGACTTCCATTTAGCCCTGTCTGTTCAGCACCAGACCTCCTCAGTCCCCTAGACGCAGCCCACATTTCACTGTGGGGTAGAGAATGTCTCTGCTAATGGTTTCAGGGTTTGAGGCCTCACTGAGTGTTGATTTTAATTGAGCGCAAGTATGTGAGCTTGATGTATGTAGGAATATGTGCTCTGTTTGGGATTGTAAGTAATACAATGATGCATGTGTATGCATTTGTACAAATGTGGTCATGCTACCATACTTACAAATCATTGGGTTGTCCAGGAGACATTGTTTTATAGAGCCATGTTTTGTATATGAATGTTGCGGTGTTTCTGTGACACATGCACACCACACACAGAGAGACACATCTGCAGTGTATTTGTTCATCTGCATTTGTGTTTGTGATTTTGTGTGTGAATACACATGATAAATGTTGTTCATCTGTTTCCATGTCAGTGTGGGTGTATGTTCTTGTGGAGATGTTCACTGTGGGGTTGAAAGACAAAGAAAAGGATCATTCACACAGATGATTTTAATCTCTGTGATAAACAAACCTTGAGGAGGGATCAAACTTTGCACTGGCACCTTTGAAGTGAATCTCTTGAAGTGAATCTGTGCTAAAAAGGGCATATTTGTAATTCAGTGTGTGACAATTCAGAGTTTGTAGGTTTCCAGCCAACAGTCTCATTGGTACTGGAAGGTCGTATACACAGATCCAATTATGTATGAATCATGAAAAAAAAAAAAACACTAATGAAATATGGTGATGAAATATGTAGATTAATGAAACTTTTACAGTTATATCAGTTATATATATGATTATACAACTCTTTACAGTTATATCAAGAAGCATAAGATTATAAGTTCACTAGTAGTGAAAACAATGCAACATGACGATATACATTCATAATGGCACAGACACACAAGGGTACAGGTCAACAAGTGTTGAAAATCACATGTCTCAAAGTGAAGATGTTTTTTTCTTGCCGGGTGACAGCCTGGAGAAAAGCAGCTGTTTGGTGGGCCAGCTGATGTATTTGCAAATAATACGGTAATCTCCCCATGGCGGGCCAAACATGCCAGTGTTTGCCCGCTTATTACACATTAAAGTACAGCTCACTCACTGGTTCGCTTTCATACAGGCAAACTTTCCCTTTATTGTGCAGACTCCTCTCTTTCTCCTTCTTTCATTCCCCCCCTCCTCCTTCCTCTCTGAGCCTGGGGAAGCGCACACTCACACACTCACCCCGGAACAAGCCTGGAGGTCTTTGGACCACACACACAGAGCAATGACTTTCTTTCTTTTCCTCCTTCCTTTCCTTCCTCCCTACCTTCTCTCTCATCCCCACTGTTTTAGACTGCCACTCTCTCTCTATCACTTCCACTTCTTCATAAATCTCTCTCCCTTCCTTTGCACATGTCACCACCTCTCAGCCCAGCCTGACCATAGCTGAGAAGGGGTTGTGCGCCCGCTGTTGCACGCTTGTACCAGTGTGCCCTGCTCCTCTGTTTGTTTGAAAATGCTGATGTGAACTGTAGAGAGGACAGTCACTTAGTATGATATTTGCCTGTGCCTGTGAGACCACCCAGCCAGCCAGGCAAAGACACTGGGAGTTTAGGCTTTATTTTTCAACGCCTCCGCTGTTCCCAGGGCCTCACAGTTGAATGAGATTAAACCCTCTCTGTCACCAGTATGCTATGTGTGATTATGACACGGCCTGGAAAGCAGTCAAATGTTTAACATCCAGGTGAAAGACAGGATGTGTAAACAGAGTGGGTCTTCATTGATTAAGCAGGAGAAAAGAGAGAGAAAAGTGAGTCACATTGGATTTCTTAAAGCGATTCCCTCTAGTGGCTATTGATGAGAAGTCAAGGTAAAGAAACCTAAGCTCCTAGAGAATGTCAGTGGTTTCACCGAGTGATTCTCAACCAGGGTTATGGGGTTCTTCTGCAATTGGTGGCCAGACATCACATAGAAATCTCAACTAATTGAAAAAATAAATAAGCAAAAATGATGATGTGCACAGTTTTGTGTTATAGGGGTAAATAAACAGCCAAACAGGATTACAGATTTTTGTGATGCTGATCCTGTCATTAGCAGTGAAAGGGTTTAGTAAACAACCAAAACCAGCTCACTCATGTTTATATGCAGACTCTAATATGTTAACACCATGTACTGCAATTAAAAGTTATCTCCCCATAAACTACTGCAATCCGTACTCTGTTCTCACACAGGGGCAGCCACAAAACACTTGAAGATAGCTACCCAGATTCACAATGTAGTACATGTCAAAGTAGTTAAATCTTGATTTTGTTTTTTTATATAAGTGGAAATAGTTCATTTAGGCTTCTTAGAGGAAGTAGACAGGCATAAATGGCCTTGACCCGGTTGGTCTGACATGGTAGCTGATACTGTGGATAAGGAGGCCCGAACATCGCGTTGGGTGGCACCATGTGTGAGCTGAGGATTTACAGTGTCTCCAGACCACACACAGGCAGACCAGGAGAGGGAGGGATGGATGAGGGGAGGAAGGATATGGAGAAGTAGCAAAAAAAGGAGGACATGGAAAGGGAGATGGATGGTGAGAGAGTTATGGAGTAACTCCTGTAATTAAGTCACTATGAACATCAGGTCATTGTGACTCTGTGTGTGTGTGTGTGCGTGTGCGTGTGCGTGTGTGTGTGTGTGTGTGTGTGTGTGTGTGTGTGTGTGTGTGTGTGTGTGTGTGTGTGTGTGTGTGTGTGTGTGTGTGTGCGTGCGTGTGTGTGTGTGTGTGCGTGTGTGTGTGTGTGTGTAGGCGCTCAGAATTTTCTTTAGGAAAACCTAAATTTTCTGAACTAAATTTACTCACAGCCTGAGAAAACATCACCAATTTGTGTGCCTGTCTGAAATTTGAACAAATAAGAAATAAAATGTAACTCCATTGAGATATTTCAAATGCATCCCAACTTTTAAAAGCCTACACTACATTGCAGAATTGAAGTTGTTTATTCATGTTATGTCAAATGAATGCCACTAACAAGTCAGCAAACAACTTACATTCAGCAAATGTTATTTTTCTCCATCATACATTTGCAAAGAGAACAATTATAGCCAGGACAAAAATGCATGCAGTATGTTAGATGGACAGTTATACATTCTAAAAATGCCCAGGCACAGCTTGTTCTTCTGATACATCTTATGCAGGACAAATAATAGATCGGTTTCCCCATTTCAGTCATCCCAATTTCAAATACATTTACATTTGTTTATTGGGCAGATGCTTTAATACAAAGCAACTCACAAGTGTAGGACATGCAGAAGTTTCAAAGCAGTATGAAACTTAGATAAAAGATAGATAAAAATGACTACATCTGTTTAATAAGTGTAAGGAGCATAAAAAGCAAATGCCATACTGTCACTCCACTTGGTGGTTGCTCATATTTTCAGCTCAAATCATTATAAATATGTGTATATGACATTATGTGAGTATGTAAGTTATATAGTCTAAATGTATCCAGTGGGCTCAGACCTATGGGAGGGCCATACAGATGAAGAAGCTTTAAAGGGCTGTGTTACATACAGTACATACCACTACTTAGAAACCATATTTCTTTACACTTGATGTATGGTTATATTTCACAACAGTCTGCTGTGACAGGCCACATTGCAGCACTGCTGACAGATTTAAATAGATGATATCCTACAGTATCAAAGTAATGACATCAAGGAAAATGGGGAAAATGGACAAATATGCCAATAAATACAAATTTGTGTATTCTTTGACTTCGATCCTTGAGGGGCCTTTGCTTTGTCATTCACTGAAAAGTTTTCCAGCTCTGACTTAACGTCTTAGGGGGAGTGCAGTGCAGCCATGAAGGAGAAAGCAATGTGTGCTAAATGGTGCATAAGCATGGCTTGGCTTGGCCCCGCAAGCCCCTCTGGACCCCATATGGTGAATGTGTGTGCGCTACATGCATGGACGCATGGTCTAGCCCTCAGCAGGACTGGTCCTCACCAGATAACATCCCATAAAATACTGACAGACATATGCTCACACACACACACACACATAAGGGCATTATGCATACCAGTGTTAAAAAAGGCTCCATATAGGTTATCAATGTTCAGCATCTATCAGACTCAGGCAATGCTGCTTTCTGAAGATTTTTTTTTTTTGCTAAAGCTTGTTACATGCAAATACACAGACATCTATGCATGAAATTGTAGGGCTACACACAGATATAATCTCCCAACCACATAGCTATACTGTGCACAAAGACATCCACCCACATTCATTCACTCACGCAAGTCCCATTCATCTTGCATCTCTCTTCACACACAACATCTCCTGCAAACAAAATCCTTCCAATCAAGACAGAGACATGTACATTTGTCTCCACATGTCCCCTGTAGGATCTGAACTACTACAGATACCACGTTGTACTCCCCCCGATCCTGATTGTGAAGTGGGGAGTGGAGGGGAACATAATTGCATGCTTAAACGCCTGAGAAACGGACGTCCAGTTCTGCTGAGCTGGTGCTTTTTGTGTGGCCTCATTGTTGGGACGTGCAGTCATGCAGCTCTTTGAGTCCCTGTCAGTTTTTATGTTGGGCTAAGCGGCCAGATATTTCATTCCAAGAACAAGCACTTTGTGTCTGTTCACCATGCCTGGCAGGAAGAGAGTGACTGTGACCAGAATGGAGTAAAACAGAGACAGGAATCAGAGGCTCTTCTCTCTTTCCGATGCATTTATGTCATGTTATTGTCAGCCATTTAATCAGCTGTTTTCAAGGGGCCGGTGGAGCCTATGATAGTAACACACAAACCGCACACACACATAGACACGTACACAACACACATGCTCAGACGCCACAGTCAGTTATACTTTCTGGTTGATGTGCTTAGTGTGGCCGAAGTGAACAAACAAAAGGCTCTTCTATGGGGTTGCAGTGTAATGAGAAGCGGTTTGATCGTAAATATGGTGCTCTACAAAGTTTTCCATCTCACTGCAGGACAAAAGGCCCGAACCATCAAATTCAGGTCATCAGAGGCTTCCACGTTTTAAATCAGCTCAATGAGCAGAATCAGTTGTGTCATCACGGGCGTCTGTAGCCTAGAAGTGGTCATCAGAGGTAGGAGGATTCCCCACAGTCACAGGTGGCTGCTACTGCAACAGAAGTGACAGAGATGAAGAAGAACAAAGCAAATAGGGTGTTTCTTCAATCACTGATTTCCCATCATATCTTGTTGTTGCAGTTATTGCCTCAGAGCCAGTGGCATTTTTAGTAAATTCAAGCATCAGTGGCAAGTACGCCTGGCGTGTTGGTGAAAGAGGAAAAGAAGACAGAGACAGTGTGTGATGGAAAAAAAAAAAGTGGGGGCAACAGACACAAACTGTATTATGCAGCTTGGAAGAGTTTCAAGGTTTGTACAACTCAATTAAAAAGCATTGTGGCACTTCTGTTGGCTCCAACATTGCTGAATAGGCACAATTTACTGCGACTAGCCTTTACATTGAGAATCCCAGGAATTGCTGTGGATCATAAATGAGACAAAAGATAAATGCGTTTTTCAGTTATGGGTTTTGCAGCATAGGTCAAGTAACTTTGAGTCTCAGAGGCAGAAACAATCAAAACTCAAATGATTATGAACGTAAAGAAAATAACGTAAACAAAAGGAGCATATTTTCTCAAAAAGTGAACAAACAGAACAAAACCTGTAACTGGTACAGAAAATGTGGCATAGAGTAAGAAACATTATGTAAAAAGAAAAAGAAAAAGAAAAAAAAAGACCCCGCTTCATTTCCTTTGTAACTCACTTAGAATCATCACTTTTAATCATATGCAAGTGTATTTGTGATGATGTTCCAACTACTGTAGTCAAGTTAGGTGGCAAGAGATGAGAGGACATGAGAGTAGCCAAAACATCATAACCAATATGATTCAGTCCCTTTGATTAAAAACCGTATGGGCTATGTTGATTTTAAACATGTGACATCATATTAATCCAAGTGTTTTCAGTTTCTTTAAGTGGAGACACGCTCACACCGTGAATGAACTGTTAAAATTGATGAAATGGAGAGGAAAATAAGTGAACGGGAAAGAGAGGGAAGACAAATGAGCATAGAAAAAAAGCAAAAGCATGAATTATCAACCTAATTTTCCATCTCTGCAATCAATGCTTATGAAGCTGAAACTGTCATTTTTGGCATGGTAGTAATTGCTTTTGGCCCATTGCAGACTCTCTGACTCATAAGAGAGAGGCACTGGAACACAGAAGGAGTGTTTCCGAAGCTCCCGTGAGCAGGACAAGACCTCCATTCAGGTCCTCGTCTCCAACCACTGATTATGACCAACAACAGAAGATTAGCAAAACTCTGGTCCAACACTATATGTTTTATTCAAATTAAACCTCAATTAATCTGACTGAGATTGAAAAAAAGAAAAACTATGGCTGCAGGAAACACCTCATCCAGAGGAATAATAAGTTTGCTAAATCAATCCAGGTGGGTTTCAGGAAAGCCAGTGGGGAAATTACATGGTGGATGCAAGAGAAGGAACCCTCTTGACCTAATTATAATAGATTATGAAACAGCTCCCTTACTGTCTTCAGCGATAATATATGAATTATGATGAAACTGATTAGAAAGGTTAAAGAGATAACTCACCACATTTCAGAGGAAAATGTCATTTTGCACGGCCACATTCCCTGGCAAACGGATCTGCAAATAAGAGATTATACTTTAGAGTTAGATTCATTCATTCCTAATTACAAAATTGTATAATCCTGCAGTATTTGCACAGGTAAACTTGGTATACTTATACTTATACTCTACTTTTACTTACATTAAAATGATAGGATTGGACTTTTTTTGAGTAAAGGATCTTGAGGACTTCTGCAGCAGGATAGTGCATGTTTGCCTGTCTTTTTATTTGGTGAGTAATTACAAAATGATTCCAAATTAGGCTCATCAGAAGGACTGAAGATTCAAGAATCAGAACAAAAGAAGAGCAAAGGTGACTGAAAACTTTTGTTTGATTTCACAACAAGGGGGAAATCTAGATTAAGTTTTCATTAGATTCTATGTCTGTAGCAGGTTTTTTTTATGTTTATAGTTGGAGAGCAGACAGCCCTGTCACTCCATGAATCAGAAATATTTTCATAAAATTGAACATATGAAGTTTTCCACTAAGCTTAGTGAGGAGCAGAGCCACATTTAAGTATGAAAACTAACACTTCATCAGAAAATCTAACGAGGTCCCATCACAGTCCACTAGACATTGTCACTAAACAAAATCGACCAGTCCTATGTGAAAATGACTGCTGATGAGAATTTGTTATCGGCAGCCAATGATCTATTCATCCTGACTCTATCTGCTTGAGCAGTAATGATTTATTGCAAATGAGGCCAGAGAAGGCCCTTGTGGTTCAGTGAGAGAACAAGTGTGTATGAGATCTTGTGCAGTATGTAAACCGCTTGACATCAGTGTTTGGGCTTTCTTTATGAGAACATCTGCGGCAGCTGCCCTATAAATTCCCTGTGTTGAGAAAACAGGAACAAAAAGTTCCATTTTTGTATGGCAGTGTACCATGGCGAGAAGCGGACCTTGTCGTGCCTCATCTGGAGCACCACAGCCAGCGTTTAGGGAAAGTCAAATCGGGGATGGAGAACTGAGACAGCGTTCCTGTGTGTTTACAAATCTGCTCTGCACAGCAGCAGACAGCCTTAAAGTGAGCTTATTTACGGCCTTCATATCAACCACAGACGACAGACAGTTTCTCCGCCTTAACTGCTTTTATTGTCTCTCCACAGACCACCAAGTCTCAGGTCTTTCACGTGTGTTTACTTTACTTTTTTCCTTTACTTTCACCCTCTGTCAGGACTTGTTGAGCAACATTAGCTCATATGACAGTGAGTATGTCCCCTCCAAGAATCCCCTCAGTATCAGTTCTTGCAGCATTTGCAGTTTTACACCCAGCCTCACGGTCAGATTGTTTGTGTGTGTCCCCCCCCCCCCCCCCCCCCCCCTTAAGCCTTTTGTTTAAATACACTTATCATTTAATCATATTGTCCACATAGCCTAAGGATAACATTTGCATATTGGCAGATGTTAATTTACTTGAAATTACTTTCATTGGAGTGAAATAAAATGACAGTCAACCACAAATTATGCATCTATCCATAATTAAATAAAATAAAATAACAATAAATTCCATTCATAATTTTTCCACATAAGGAGCACTAAAATACCAAATTAGAATAAAATTACACATGACATGAATTTCACCATTAGGATGCCGTATATGACAGGGGGCTACTGCAGAAATTAATATAGGCTATATGTTTTGATATATATATATATATATATATATATATATATATATATATATATATATATATATATATATATATATATATATATATATATATATATATATATATATATATATATATTTTTTTTTTGCACTAAGGAGAACATATTTCGATTGTTTCAGATTTTATGACCTTTTTTCATTACTGATCTATTTAATGGAAAGAACATTTAGATCCAATGCAGCACTTTCGGTACAATCGTCTAAAATTACATTTCTGATGGAAAAAAAAAGAAACATAAATACATGAATTAATTTTAAAATATTTCTCGTAGGTGGTTTGTAATTTTCTACTTGAACTTTGTTTCAATTTATTTGAGGGTGTTGAAATTCTTGGAAAGTGCGGCACGCGAACTGAAAATAGATCAACACTGAGCAAGTTGCAGTGGAGCAGCAGCTCCTGTGTCTGTCTGAGTCTCAGACTCACTTTTTCCAGACAAATGAACATAAACGGAGGACAAAATATGAGCGACTGAGTCCGGTTGATATACGACTTACATGAAACTTCTGGGTTTTCTGCTCTTTTCAAACCGTGGCGTTTTCGTTCGTTGTAAATGAAAGCTAAGCTAACCCAGCTAGCCAACAAGCTGCAGGACCACAGGACTGAAGACGATGCATCCTGATGGCTTCAACTTCTGCAGCTGTAAAAGGTTTATCCGGCGTGTCTTTTTGTTTTGTTTTGTTTTTTTGTCATGGCCACGTCTTTGTTGGTCACTGTCTTCCTTACCGTGTCGATGAACAAAGCCTCTGCAGCTAGCTCACATAGCGTCTCATAGTGTTAACCAGGCTTTTTAGTCAAATCAAAACAGTGACTTTTGATGCGGAGGTACAGGTAGAGCTGCTATGATTAGACAGTTAAGATGACCATTTAGTATTATCATGTTAGTTTTGGTTTTTTTTTTAAATAATAATGTTACATATTTGCTTCTGAAATGTAAAGATTAGATGGATATTTTAGGATATGGGGCTGTTATATTTGGGAGATTATAAGATATTTCTCAGAACTCATTGACAGTTATTATTTATATATATAGGGAGAGAATAAACATTGATAGAAATATCTATAAGCTGCATGTTGTTAAGAATCTGTGTGTTGCACAGTACAATAAATTAACACAGTGTCAATATAACTTCACAGCAACATGGTGTGAAGGTGACCGTTGTCTTGCTCCGAATCCAAGAGATGGCAGCTTGCAAGAAGCCACCATCCGGAGACTACCCTCCCCCTTTCATAGTAATGACACCACAGTGTGGGTGATATTCACTGACCAAGATGAAGAGGAGAAAGCCATACCCGTGTCAAAACTTATTAGATCAGACTCGAGCCACTTCAACCAGGAGAAACCAGTGTTTCCCAGCAGCATCACAGACCCCAGGCTCTGTGTCCCGTTAGAGCTGAGTGATGCTGATGCTGAAGACAGAGTACCCTACACCATCAACAGATATCTGAGGGATTACCAGAGGGAAGGCATCAGGTTCATTTACAACAACTATGTCCGATCCCGTGGTTGTGTTCTTGGGGACGACATGGGCCTTGGAAAAACTGTACAGGTAGAAAGTACATTAACAGAAAACATGTTTTTAATGCTAAAATGTTTGCATTTCTTCTAGCTCTTCATGGCTTCCTCACTTTCTTTGTCTCTCTTGTCACCATTTTGATCTAAGGTCATTGGTTTTCTTGCTGCTGTGTTACACAAAACGGGCACTTGGGAGGACATCAGCAACAACAGGCCTCAGTTTCTGCAGAGTCAGATCCCCTCCAAGCAAAGTAAACCCAAAAAAGTGGGTCTTGAAATATGCTGTTTACATGACTAAATGTTTGGAATCACCATATAGTGAATTGAGAACCTGTTCTTCAAATGTCAGGTGCATTCACTGCGTAGCATAGTATGCAGCCACAAATATAAATAAGGGTTGATTTGTCATCAGCATAATTGTGTTATTTCTGTGATCTGATCCAGGTGTTCCTCATTGTGGCCCCACTGTCGGTGCTTTATAATTGGAAAGACGAACTGGAGACGTGGGGTCATTTCCAGTGTGTGGTTGTTCACGGGCTGAAGAAAGAGGAGGAGCTGGCTCGCATTAAGAAGGGACGTGTTGAAATTGCTCTCACCACCTATGAGACTCTGCGTCTTTGTCTAGATCAGTTTAATAAGTAAGAATCAAGCTCAACAATGTTTTTCAAATACATTATAACTTAATTTTATTTAATTCTCTGGTACCTGAGGTAAGGACTGTGACTAAAAATATACCTGTTCCCTCCTTGCAGCATAGACTGGTCTGCTGTGGTTGTCGATGAGGCCCATAAGATAAAGAATCCAAATTCTCTGCTCACTCAGGCCATGAAGGAGCTGAAATGCAAGGTCAGAAAACCGTTTGTGTTATTTTTTCAATGTGTAACTGTTTATACAGCTTGGATTTAGTGATGATAGAGAGTGCAGATGGTGTTAATAATAAGCCGCTAAAAGCATTAAGCTTATCTCTGCATTTGGCGCAAACTCTTGATGCTATCTTTGTACTTTTGTTTCTGTTAGATCAGAGTTGGTCTCACTGGCACCATCTTACAGAACAACCTCGAGGAGCTGTGGTGTGTCATGGACTGGTAATTTCAGAGATTTTTGTACTACAACACTTTTGTCAACAGATTTAAATCTTTTTTTGTTTGTTTTCCTGTTGAGTTTTTGTACCATGTGTTTTGTTCTCTATTTAGGGCCATACCTGGTTGTCTAGGCAGTATAGGACATTTCAAGAACAAGTTTTCAGATCCAATTGAGCAAGGCCAGAGGCACAGTGCAACCAAACGTGCTGTGGCTACAGGGAGGAAGACTGTGAAAACCCTGGTGAGGAGGATCTCTCATTTGTTTCTTAGGAGGACCAAAGCTCTCATTAAAGAACAACTACCTAAGAAGGATGACAGGGTAAGGGTATTTTTCTGTTATCTTAATATTGAGATGAAGGTTTGTGGTCCATGGTGTCTCAAAGCTGTGGTGTGTTTTCTCCCAGGTGGTGTACTGCTCATTGACCAGCTTTCAGCAGACTGTGTATGAGACGGTGCTGGACACTGAGGATGTAACGTTACTGCTAAGGGCTTCAGAGAAATGCGACTGTGGAAGTGGACGCACTCGCCAAAGCTGCTGCTATGAAGTGAGTTCACAGATTGTACCATCATGAGCCCTTCTGCGCTGTGAAATGTTTTGAGCCAAACTTGATTTGCTGGGGTTGAGCTGCTTTTGAAATGTGTCTGTTTCAGAGGCTCTGTTCAAAGGATCAAAAGTATTTTCTAGCTGTGCACATGATTTGTTTTCATCTCTTAAGGTGGTGAGATAAAGAAGACAGAACCGTTCAAGTATCCAAGTCTTGTATTTCTGTGTAGTATTTTACATACGGATTACCACAGTAAAAAATCACAACATCATTAGATCCTTTTGCAACTCAATATTTGATTGATAGGTCCTTGAAATGGAGGGAGGAATCTGTAAATGTTACATTTATTCCACGTTTTTCCAAATTCCATGTTGCAAACTGTTTTCTTGTCTGTACATCACACCTATTGCACATCTGCCCATCCTAGGTGAGGGATCCCTCCTCTTTTGCTCACCCTGAGGTTTCTCCCATTTTTTCCCTGTACTGATAAAAGGGTTTTCTTGGGAGTTTTTCTTCAGTCGATGTGAGGGTCTAAGGGCAGAGGATTCAAGATGTTGTTATGATGCTATGTAAAGCCCTTTGAGGCAAACTGTTGGTGAAAATTGGTTATTCAGATAAACTTGCATTGCCTTTAATCTATCTCAAGTGTGCTCTTTTTTTTAATTAAAATATTTTCTGTTGCAGAGAAATTCTCAAGGTGTTAAAATGAAAGGGCTCTACTTTAGTTACTTGGCAATATTGAGGAAAGTCGCAAACCATGTAGCGCTGCTTCAATCCACTGCAGGAACCAGCAAGAAACAGGTAGAAACATGTAATCCTGTGACTGATTTGGTGTACTAGTTCATTACTGTTATCTCCTGAACAAATTCTCCAGACTCATACCGCAAGTTCATACCACATTTTCCGCATGTGGTTCACTAACGCGGTTAATTTGTTTCTTTTAGGAAAAGTATTTGAGTGCCATTTGTCAGATGGTATTCCGAAAGTTTCCAGACTTTGTGCAAAGATGCAAAGATGAAGCATTTGAGGCACTGTCGGACCCAGCTTACAGTGGAAAAATGAAGGTAGAGTGCACAACAAAGGCTTATTCATCTGCTTGTTTTGTGGGCTATTTCAATGGGAGTTAACATATCTGTTTTCCTTTCAGGTTTTGCAGAAGCTGCTCAAATATTATCTACAAAAGAGGGATAAAGTACTTCTTTTTTCGCTCTCAACAAAGGTGAGGACTATGTCTGAGGGGGTGCCCTTTACATATTGAAATCAGGGAATATTGCGTCAGAGTTGAATGAGCAGCAGGTGAAGATTTGTTCCAGTACCGAAATGACTTGATGCTCACAGTGATGTCATGCTAAAGAGATTTTAGATGGTGTCTCAGCTGGAATACACTCTTTGGTTCTAGAGTTGTTGTTTTTTTTTTTTACGCCCAGTCACATTGATTGTGCTTTTTCAACACAACAAGAGGCTTGAACGCACAGTTCTAAATGCCACTGCTGTTAGAACAGCTGACTTGTAAAAAATGGTAGCAGCAGACATGGTTTTCTCATGACATAGATTAAACCTTAAGATTTTATAAGTGTGAGGGCAATTATAGTCATAAAGATAATTAGATTCCGCGTCTATTGGTTCCAGTCACCTGAGAGGGTATGGTAACATTTGTTAATGCTATGAGGTCATATGTTTATTGCCTGTGTTTTGATTGTTTTGGGAACCAGAGTCCCTGCAGGCCAAGGCTCAGTATAACTATTATAATGTATCTCTAAATATATATAGTCCAGGGGTATTGTTTTTGTATCACATTTATTTGTCAAGCATCTCTCATCTCTCATCCATGGACTGATGTGCTTAAATCCCTTTACAATTGTTTTGTCTGTGACCTGTCAGTTGTTGGATGTGTTGGAGAGCTACTGTATGGCAGAGGGGCTGGACTACAGCAGGTTGGATGGAACCACCAAAGCCAGAGATAGAGTCCATATTGTCAAAGAATTCAACACCTCCTCTCACATCAACCTCTGCCTGGTTTCCACCATGTAAGTAAAACAACAAAAATAGGGAGAAGAATTCTATCAGGACTGTCATGGTCCTTTCACCTAAAATAAAGATCTCATCTTGATCTAGAAAGATCGTATTTGAAACTTTGAATTTGCCGATAACTGAATGCTTGTCCTATCAGGGCAGGTGGTCTTGGTCTTAACTTTGTAGGGGCCAATGTGGTAGTACTATTTGACCCCACCTGGAACCCAGCAAATGATCTCCAGGCTATAGACAGGTAGGTTGTGTGGCTGAATTTGACACACACTTCACACAGATTGATACCAATGTTTTTCTGTATCTCAGTCTTTTGCTGTAGCTTCCCTCTATAGCTTTATAAATGTGATCTAATTCTGTGCTGTTTGGTGTTACATAAATGTTTTATACCCTTTCACCAATTTGTATAATTCATATATGTGTGTCTCCGTCCTCGTCCTCAGGGCATACCGTATTGGCCAGTGCAGGGATGTTACTGTTCTCAGGCTGATCTCATTGGGGACCGTAGAGGAGGTTATATACCTCAGACAAGTTTACAAACAGGTACCAGACAATTATGACCATATAACAATGACTATGTTATCTTAGCAGCAAGACACCTTCCGACTTACTTAAATTTTACACACACACACACACACACGTATATGTGTATATAAATACCGTTGATATGGAAAATGAGGTAAAACTTATTAACCTTAAGAATGTGGAATTTGATGCACAAATCAAAAGAACATTAATTTGTGCATGCAGTGATATATCACCTTCATTTACGCATCAGTTCTTCTGTTTCTTTACACCACAGACTGGCCCCACATGCCAGCATTTCGCAATCATATCCCATGATATTTTTATAGCCACATTTCCATACATTTCCTCTCCCTCTATGTTCCAGCAATTGCAGAGCTCCGTTGTTGGCAAGGAGAGCTCCCGGCGGTATTTTGAGGCAGTCCAGGGGGATGGTGTCCATAAGGGGGAGCTGTTTGGGATTAAGAACCTCTTCAGGCTGCAGACCCAAGGGACATGTCTCACCCGCAAGATACTAAAGGTTAAATAGCTCACATGCCTTTTACTGTTTGATTTGACTGTAGAGCACCGCCTCTATCCACCTGATCCAACTGATTCACTTCTCCACTCACACTACCTAGGCCTCACAAAGCTGCCAAAAAAACTCAGCCTGCTCTTTCGATCAATTTCATTGTCACAAGAGTTGTACTAGGAGCCCTATTCCCCCTGAATATCAAAACTGAGCTGATTTATAATGAAATGAAAGTTTTACTGACTGCCCTTCTTTTGCAGCGAGAGGGGCAAGTGGAGGCCGGCGTAACGACAACCAGCACACACACAGGCGAAGAGAAGGAGGAGGAGGACAGGAAAGGAGTTTGCGTGAGTCACTCTGCCGTTCTCAGAGACCCAGAACACAGGGCACACATCATTCCCATCCCTCACTTCGTCTTCTTTCCCAGGCAGCCCACTCGCCCTCCTTTTTCCCATGTGAACGAGGGAATACCTCGAGCAGGGACCTCCCTGTCTGTCAGTCAGCTAACACACTAAATCTCATTTTAGTCTCATTTAACATTTCCTTCCATTCTTCTTTGTTTTATCATCTTCCTTGAACATTTCAGGGGTTTATTCCAAAATGAGATATGCCCCATTTGTGAGAAATAACAGCTCCCGCTCGAAGGAAATGAGATAAATCAGGTTACATTTAAAGGAGGAACATGGAGAAAGTATTAAACCCCCCCCCCGACCCGTCCATTGGAAAATCTATCTTGTCAGTATCATCACTCTAAGCTTTTAAAGTAGCTGTAAAATGTTTGTAGCTTCCTCGCAGCAGCTGTGGTTGGCTTGAGTTTGGTCAGTTAGAAAACTTTGACGTGGTGGAAGAAAAGAAAGAAAAGAGTCAGAAGTTTCAACAGTTTTATTTTCAGAAAAATATTTCTTAATACACTTATTTGATTCATTCATTTTAAAACTGTTAAGTTCTGAAATAATGTTTTTACCTAAGCAATGAATCTTTATAACATATTGAACATTAGTTTACTGTTATCAGATGGTTCTGTTGAGGTTTTGAGGCTTTTTTGGGCATGAAAAACTAGACACCTTTTGGAATCCATCACAACTCAGAGAACTAAAACAGAGCTCAGCGTCTTTTCTGTGTGAGTGTGAAAATCTACAAAATTTTTACTGCAACCTTCCAGCCACTCGGGGCATGAATATTTAATATTTCAAGAAAAAATTCTGTAGCTTTTGGGTGGAGTACCACTGTAAGACCTTGGCTCACTGAAAACATTTATACACTTGGTTCTTTGTATTTTTACAAAACTGGAGGATGAGATTCTTTTTGTCAGCCTCTCACTTTCTCACTGATGCTGTGTGAAACAGCTGGATATAATTACTTGCTTGTCCTAATGGAAGGGGCAGACCACACTGAAGTCTATCAACTCCTTTCAGCTATTTATTTACACAGCGATACCCCTTATCATCCTGTTCCCAGCCAGGCCTGTGCTTTGCAGCACACTGTCCTTTTTTACAAGGCCTCTGCTCCACGGAGGCCATTCAGATTCTTGCTAAAATACAGAATACACTAGGGGTGCCTCAGCACGCACAGAAAGAAGCCCGAGGTGTGTAAACACACACAGGCACAGCAGAATTGGAGACAAGTTATCTTGTTGGCAAATTTTGTAAAATCAGAATCACTGTTGGTGGCCGCCTTCATAAAAGCTCATTCATATAACTCCAGGAAATGTTATTACCCCATTGTTTTCTTCATATTACATCATGATGGAGGGCATGTGTCGCACTGATGTTTATTATGATTTATTGTTGCAAACATCTGTCTTGTGTTACACAATGAAATGCCTCATGGGCTGGTCCACTGAACGATGGCAAGAACAAGGGAAGTGAAGAATTTGTAGCCTTTTGATGCAATTTGTTCACCCACTGTGTATATAGAGCTAACATTTTTCTTTATAAAGGTTTACTGTTATTTACCTCATGCCCCTTCTATGCCAACCTGCCCCCACTTTTCTTTAGCTGTTTTTTCAACTGTTTTTTTAAAGGACCAAGGAGATACTCCACCGACGGGGGGTCTCATACCGAAAGATGAACCAGCCAAGGAGAACAGAGACGCATCAAAAATCCCCAAGCGAGTCCTGGACTTCAGCAGTGGGAGTGAAGAGGATGAGGATGAGCAGAAGTTTAGGAGGAAGGCCTCTAACACCAGTGCAGTGGATGCAAGCAACTTGACTGGGAACACAACTGCAGGTCCTGTTCGAATGAGTCTCCTCCAGCACGGTTTCTCTAGACTCCTTGAAAGGGTCAAAGGAAGACCAGAGCTAGACGAAGGGGACAGCAGTCCAGCTGCCGAAGAAAGCCTCTCTGACACAGATGCTCAGGATCATGAGAAGTTAACAAAGAATGAGTGTACCTCCTCTGACGTGAAGACGAGCTCCAGTGCAGGGAATAGATCTGTCTGTCCCCTTCAACTGGCAACAAAACCACTGAACATCTCCAGTGGTTCAGACAGAGAAGACACGAGGAATGGAGCTGGGGGAAGACAAGAGAGGGTTGCAAACACATCACCAAACAGAAAACCCAAAAACCTCAAAAACAGAGTTTCCACAGTGCACTTCTTTGAGAGTTGCTCTGATGAATCTGAGGATTTTGACCTTGAAATAAGGAGAGGAACTCTTGATTGTAACAAGAAGAAAACTACTATTGCAAGGAACCAGGTCAGAAGTAAATACACAGAAGCCATAGAGACATACACATCTTCAGAGGATGAACACACCCCTGTTAAGAAAGGGAGATCTACAGGAAGTGAGGCCACATCTGCACAGACAGATCGATCTAAAGGTAACGGGACAAACAGACCGGTGCCCAAAGCTGTTTCATTCACAAATATGAAAAGTCAAACATCTCCAGGATCCAAAGGAAAGGATGGAACAATCGATTGCGTGCTAGGTCAGAGTCAGTATATATGCCAATAACTTTTTATGACCTACAATACATTTCTAAATTAATAATATCTGTCTTTGTTTAAAGGAGGCCTACAGGAGGTGGTGTATACCCACTCGAACCAGCGCGTGGTGGGTGGAAGCAAAGCAGAGGAGATGATCAGTAGAGCTGCAATACGAGACGTGTTTGAACGCAAGCTGTACTCTCAGCTGCCAGCCAATAACCTTGTGGACACACTGGAGGTACATTACCCCTCTAACATAGGTCTAGTTCAGTGGTACTTGCAGGCATATGATACTGTGGTTGTGTCTGCCACAGCTTCAATCCAGTGCTGTTCCCCGACATTTATGGCAAGTACAAGGATCAGTTCACATAAGAAAAAAAAATTATATGTATTTTTTCTGTTTCTTGGAATGTTATATATAGCTTCTGGAAGACCTTTTGACACCCCAAATGGGATTCAATAAATAAAATGATCTTGTGAAACTGTAAACATGACTTTACATGTCATTAAAAAATGCAAGGATTTTACCCATTAATCAACAGACCTCGCTGTAAACAGCATAATTTGGCCATGCATTCTGCCAGTGTGTATGTAGGAACTGCATGTTGGCATGCAGAGTAAGGTTTGAGGAGGTAACTTGACTGAATGGACTCTTTAAACACAATGTTTGAGTCTGAGGCAAAAAATATCTACTTCAGCCTTGAGCTGGTCACGACTTCTATAAAACTTCCCTCTTGTTTGCTTGTACCAGAGCCTGTCAGCAAGTCTGCCAGACAGTCCGCCCTACCCTGCCGTCGTCAGGGTGGAGACGCCAAGAGTGGACCATTCAGTTACCTTCACCAGCAAGAGTGTGCACCGCACCAGACACGCCACCATCATCATCGGAGAGACTCCCCACTCCATATGCAGGTACTGAAACAATATGAGCTGAGGTGACAAGAAAATAATGGAGACAGTGGGTAGGTAGGTGGGATAAAGCAAAAAGGCAAAGAGGAGGCAAAGAAAGAAAGTAAAGTAAAAGAGGTGGTACAAATATTACTGAGGGATGACTATTGATAAGGGAGCCTTAAACAAAGAGGAAAGAAGAAGAAGCTAGGATGGGAATAAAGAAGGCAAGTGGAGGTAAAAAAGTGAAAGAAGTGGGGAGAGAAGGAAAGAAGGGAGAAATTCCTGGCAGTGTAGGGAAGTAGGCCAAAACTCACCAAGATATAGTGTTTAGCGCCCCCACCTGGGCCTCAGGAATTGTGTGTATGTGTGTGTGTTCAGCAAGAGACCACCTCTGAGCTTTCCCTTCCACCTATTTCCCAGCATCATGCCGTAGATTACTCAGTTATGTTCATGCCCAATGAGTGCAGCAGTTTTCCCCTCCACAACCACAGAACCTCCTGAGACTAACCAAAAATGATCGCCCGAGGACTTCCAAACCCACACTGATACACACACACGCCCTAACAAGCATTTACACACACGTACAGACACACCGTACTCAAATACACACCTCTGTCTGCATCACCTCCGCCCCCCACTTTTCCAAACACTCACATACAGACACACAGACACCTTTGTGGCTCCAATCACGCTCCCAAAGGGGAAGACTGTATCTCTGCCCAGAGGCTCACCAGGAAGTGAAAATACACACTAGTTATATTGATATCCCCTCAATTAACCTTGCTGTTTAATGATGTAAATCCACATGCACGTCATGTTTTACTGCCGTTACTTTTATTTATTGTTTTTCCAGTGAAAGCCACAAATGGTAATAACACCATCATAATGCTGCTGTACCAGCACAGTGACTTTGAAGTATTTCTGTCCCCGAGTCTGGTTAGACCAAAGTTTTAATGACTGCCTAGAAGCTCAGGAAAAACACCTCATACTGCATGGTTGTCTGGATATGAGCCTGAATATGTGGGGAACTATTCATCTTAAGCTTGGCCTGACGGACTCGCAGAATATCTGATTAATAGTATAGGCCTTGTGGCTTTTTAAAGACGTTTACGTGTGATTTAAAGTACTGTAGAATATGCACACACGTGCCAAATCCTGCCCTCAGACTGACGGTGGATGTGTGAATATGATATACATCCATAGGCAACTGAACACTTATGTCAAAGAATATAAGTGATAAAACATCCTGTGAATGCTACATTGTCTAATAACTTTTTGGTTTCATGCATGTCTTTTTGTGTGTGTATGTAGGCAGCAACTGGAGGAAATGGCAGAAAAGTTCAACTTTCCCTCAGTTCATCAGTTTGTTGTGGAGATTCTGAGAAGTAGCTCGTCTCAGAGACTGGCCTGGCTACAACAGTACTACACTTCACTCAACCACCCTGACCTCGCTGCTACAGTCACAAAGAACTTCCCTCAGTCTGACTCAGGGCAGACGACTTCAGCTGCTACCACTTCAAGATCCACCAAAACAGCTGCCACAAAGTCTCACACACAGACCGGAGCTCCACCAAAGGATGTTCCAAAAGCCACAAAGAAGCATAAACACACTCAGAAGAATCTGGAACTCAGAACGAAACCTGAAATCCCACAGGGCACTGTTTCTGTGCCACAAAAAAAGTCTAGAATCGTACAAAGTGATGTTTCAGTAACTCAGATGATTCATGAAAACCCACACAATGATGTTCTAGAACCCACGGAAAAGCAAAAGATCTCAAAAAGGACTGTTCTAGAACCTGTTACTCGTGTTCCAAGCCCTGAGTCAGGGGAGCAGGAGACGATCTGTAGAGCCAGAGGACACCAGAGGACAAAGAGGGATAGTGTTTCTAATACTGGAGCTGGCTACAGAGCTGGTGGTGGTCTTGGCGTGGACGAGGCCAACAGCAGTGGTCTGGGGTCTGGGAAGGCTGCTGCATTCATGAACCGCACAAACAGAGATACCCCTTCTTCGCCGGACCTTAGCCATGGCAGGTCCACCATGTTATCCAAACCCACAGCAGAGGGAGGGGAGCGAGAGCAGAAATCGTCTTCCAGGACCAGAGACGCTTTTCAAGGGCAGAGTGAACAGTCCTCCTCTGCCTCCTCGAGTAATCATTCCTACCTCACAGATCTGATAGGAGACACCTCAATCCTTGACGATTTGTTAAAACCCAAACCCCGGGGTGCACAGCAGAGGAACAGCCCGAAAACACCCCCTACATTCCCAGTGTCGGCGAGCACATCCAGAATCATTCCCCAAACTTCAACAGGCCTCTCAGATTCTCTCTCCTCTCTGAGCTCATACACACCATCTACTCAGCAGCTCAGCACATCAGTTCAAACATCGAAGCGGGGTCACAAAGATTTCTGGGACATCCTGAATGAAGGTAACGAGGAGAGTATCAACAGGTTAACGGACCTGGCAGAAGTACAGAGAGTATGCGTGAACACTAACTTTTCAGCCAGAAGGAGATCAGGGCAGGAGGAGAGCAAGAGTCTCTGGAAGACCAATGAGAAGTTCCTGTGGAAGAAATGATAAAGAAGAGACATTTTACATTGTATTAAATAGTTGTTGTTTTTTTCATTTTATTTAAGTTCTGAAGACCTTGAAAGATCATATTTCAGCACATTTTTTTATAATCAATATAATTTATACTTTTTTAAAATGTCTTTTTATATTTTTATGGACTTATTTCCTTCCTTGCTTTACAACTACATTTTCAACATTGCACACACAACCCAGATGACCAATTTTGATAATGTAATTTTCCAACTAAGGATTATCTTCACAATATATGTCAACTGGACAATAAAAGGTAAAGTAATGGTGAAAAATGTCACCAAATCCTAGAGGCAAAACCGGGCAAGTTGTTGAGTTTGTCTGCCCAAAATTTGTTTTTCAGTGATGTAAGAGAAAGAAAAACAGCAAAAACTAATTTGAGTATCATATACGTGCTTTGTTTGTCTGAAATATTACTTCAGTTATTTGTCATTTGACAAAATAGTTTGTCGATCGATTGCTTGTTTCAGCTCCAATCTTTTATTAAAAATGTCAAGGTCAGTGTCATTGTTCAAACTCCTGCTGCACCTGACATGATGTTAAGTGGATGATTTGACAAAGAGAAAACCAGCCTGCTGTTGGCATTAGCCATTATCGTTATCGGATACCATGACTCTGTTGGTGGCCCTGCAGAGATATCGCTTTAAAACTCATTAATGGGTGTAATGTCTCTGTCACCCTGAACCCCTCGCTGCCTCCCACCACTCATGGGAGCGTGTATATTGTGTAGATGGAGTGGATCCACTGCACAGTAATCTGATAGTCTGTGGCTCTGCTCAGTTGCGCCTCAAACGCCCGTCAGAGTGGAAACTGCTGTGCTATTAGGGAAATGACAATAAGCAGTTGAAGACAGTGTTGCAGGCAGAGGAGCGGTTGTGAGTAGCACTCACACCCATCCTTTCATCCTGCCTCCCACACTTGGAAGATGCGTGTATCAAACAAAGGTTTTTGACATATCAGATATTTTTCAGTAATAATAGTTTAGCAAAAAATAATTGTGTGAGAAAGAGAGAGAGAGCATGTATGCGCTGAACACCACAGCTGTGTTTGACCTCTTTCAGCTGCTGCACTGAAGTAAATAGAGCCCCAAAGAGAGCTGCTCTGTGGAAGTGTTGTGTTTTCTTTAGCAGAAATGAGAAAGTGCTGATAGCTATCAATAAACAAGAGAAAGGACTACGTGCCTCAACAGATCACGCAGCCCAGTAATAGTATGTGTGTGCGTGCGTATGCATGAAGACCTTGTGGGTGGTAGATCCTGAGTATCTCCACACATACACTGAGACCACACATCTGTCACACCTGTTCAAATCACAGACAGAGGAGAATAAAAAGCCCTTTCTCTTATCCTAACCCCAAACCATTCCCTGTCTGCCTTTCTCGTTCTGTTTAACCCACAACTGAGATTTGCAGATCTCTATCTGTCTTTTTGTAGTCCTAGTCTGGTTCAAGTGAGATAGCAGAGCGGCTTAGCATTTTACGGACAATAGAAAGGCTCACCAATTGACTTACGGCAGTTGGAGGGTAATGGAGGCCAGCTAACATGGCTCAGTGGCAAACAAAGCTTTCTTATCCTTAAAACTCACTGAGGGAATCTGACAAGGATCTAGAGTTAGAGATGTACAACAAGCATGTGCAATCAGTGACTGTCTCAAGTCAGTCTGATGCCTGTATTTTATTTTATTACATGCCGTGTAGTGCAATTTCACACACCTAGAAGGACTGACGGGAAATACCACCAAAGAAACGGCATGTTTTTCCAGCTCTCCCATTAGTGTCCTGTGAGAAGTCTGTTTATATTTCCTGCCACTATAACCTGGGTGTATGTAAATCTGTTATAAAGTGGACAGTCAAGACAGAGGAGGCAGAAATAAGGCCTTGGCCCTGTCGGTTTATTTGCAGAAGTCAGGCTGTGACCACAAGTTTGATTTGATTAGTAAAAAGCTGTGAATGAGTGTTGACCCATGCTGACCTGGGCCTCCAGGATCAGGTTTCCATACTCTCACTCTGCAATGTGTTAAGAAGGTCTAGGAACTGTCACTGGTTACCAACTGGCTCTTATATGAATGCATTTAAACACTGGAAAAACTAGGCTTCAAATCTAAAGTACCGGTAGTTCTCTGTAGCAGGAAGTGTCTGTGACTGAACAAAAAACAAAGTAAGACCAAATGCTCAAATGAAGAACACCTTGAGTTGTCATTTCTGAAATTGATAGGTTGGCTTATTTAGGGCACTTACACAGTCAGTGTATTACCTATAGTAGATATGGACGAGAGCTGTCACAGTTAGGAGTATGGGCACAGATATTGAGACATGTTATGCTGTGGACGAGGCGAGCTGCAAAAATTGGTTTAATAAAAAAAAGCCCTCATTTGGTGACTTTAAAGAAACCTTTTGTAAGCTTTTTCTTCTGCTGCTGAATGTTCTTACTTGCTGCGAGCTGGTGGTTGTCTTGGTCACTTGCCAAGTCCTTCAGTTAACATTGTATTTACAATACAGAGGTTATATCACTCCCTCTGAGCAGCGCTACTTAATTCTTCAGGCCAGACCCTACACTCCAGTGACTTGCTATCAGAAAGTGATAGGGCAGTCTGGCTGAACAAGAGCTAGCTGATAAGCATGCTTAAATCAGTAAGGAAAAAAAAGATAGAGATGGAAGCAAAACAGGAGATCACGGCGCTGAAGACAGCAATGAAATAAAGGTTTAATATTGAACTTTGCAGCTGTTAATGCTAACAAGTTTAATACTCTACATAACAATTTACATAATATACATGCATAACAATATAACAAAAACAATAGTAGGCTATGTATGTGAAGCTACCATTATCATGTACAACATGTATTTAACTGGCCATCGTAGGCGTCGATTAGGGATCATGACAAATATTTTGTGTCTACGGTTTATAAAGAAAATCTTCCAGGTGAGTCATCGAGCAAATAGCCACGCTAGTGGAGGTTCAGAGTCCTCCTGTTGTTACGGTAACAGGCTGAGGAGGTATCTAAATGTGAAAAAGAAGAACTCCCCCTGTTCATTAGGAAATTACACACCATTTGCCCCTCATTCCTATCCAGTTACCCAGGCAACTGTTCGCTGTAATTTGGGTTAATTCACTGGCTTCTGGGCCCTTCCGTTCCCCATTGTGCCCCATCATAAAAGAGATATAACACAGATGCACACACACACACACAGTTGTACAAACTAAGTTTCTTATGCAGTGACACACTCAGTAAGAGACTAATCCTCATTTTGTTTGCTTGTAGTCATAGGCTCTGCGTGTGAATATCAATGAACTGCACTGGAGGAAACTATCTGTGCAAAACTAATCTTAAATCTATTCATTCCCACACCTGTATGGAACTACAGCACTGAGTAAGTGATGAAACTCTAGCCGCAGTTGCACAGCTGTTGTAAATATAGTATCTTATTTCCAAATTTCGCACAAAAAGACATTTGTCCTCTCCGACCTTGTTCTGTCATGAAGGTGGGAGAGAGATGGAGGGAGGTCTACTCTTTTGCCCCTTTCAGAACAAAAGGAATGGAAAATTGTGTGTTTTCCCATGGGGTAAATATTGAGAGAGCTGAGATATAAACGTAAGGAAGAAAGGCTTTTCTGACCCGCCTGGGTCTCTGTTGCACTGCCAAAGGCCTGTGCGTCACTTGATCCATTGTTTAGTGTAGAGAAGTCTCAGTAAGCAAGCGGCTGCCTCCCCGCTCCAGCTGCAGCCTCTCTACTGTTTATGTTTGCAGGGCCCTTCGCCTTGAAGTGAGGCTATACAAGCAAAGCTTGGCCATATGTGAGCACTGGGCCGTCAGAGAAGTCACTGGCCTTTTCTTTTCTGTTTTTCAATCCATCTCTCTCTGGAACTAGGAGGACCATTTTTTTTCTACCCTTTCTCCTCCTCTTGTATCCTCTCTACCTCTATCCTTCTTCCTTCATCGTGTTTGCTTTCCCTTGCTGACTGTGCAGGCTGTCTCTGACAGCCTACTCTTTTGGAGAAGATGAAGGGTTGGAATTATCTTCTTGAGTTTCAAAGACCTACATCCTGGATTGGAGGAAAGCGGTAGGTATTATTACTCCTGTGAGAAATAATTACCCATAAAACTCCTCTGTGAGAATGAATCTCTGTGTGCTCAGCAACAAAGTTTGAGAGAGAAGGTGGTAATTATGTCACAGAACTATTTCAACTAGTGTAAATATTCAAATATTTATGCTGGGGTGTCACACTGACAAGCACAGCACATTCACATGATGGAAAGTGCTCAGAGAGAAAGCCACTGAGGGAAATATGGAGTCAAAATGCATAGTGTGTGTAATTGGCTATTGGGGTTTTAATATCTTTCCGATAATTCACTCAGATGTTTTTATTGGGAGTTCAGCAATATCCAGTGTTGAGGAAAGTAGCTATATCTTGATTCAACAATTACAGTGGTAGACTGGATTTTCTTTTTCAAGCATCAAGATAAATGAGTTCCAGTCTCAGACTAGAACTCCCGGTTCAACCTGGAAAATTATTTGTGAGGTTGGTTTAGTGTATCAGTGTGCATATGTGTCTGCAGGTTAGTGGTCCTGACCTTGGCTCCTGGGTGGGCCGTAGTGGCTGTGTGCTTGTCTTGGATCATCTCTGGACCCTTGTGTTTACTGAAACAACAAGCAAGCAGTGTCTAGAGAGGAGAGAGGACTTGCAGAGGGAGCATCCTCAAAGGGAGCACCTCTCTCCTTTTCTTTCCCTGTGCACACATACAATCTGGATGAGGAGAGTGTCCTCAGAGCCCTGACCACCCACGTAAGCAATGGCCGTCCACTGAAATGAAAACAGTGACTTTCCATTGACCCCTATTCCTTAATGAATCTCTCATCTGCTAGAGGCGTTAGACATGGTGAAGCCACCCTCACTTCATATTTGTGCTAAAATTTGATCCCACCGATGGTAAAGGCATTATTCTGCAAATGTAGGAGAGAAGCTGTTGGAGAGACTTTGAAAATAATAAATTAAAAAGCATCATAATGTGCTCACCTGAGGTGAGGAAAGTCCCAGCTCTTGAGGTAAACAACTCTTTCAGCTGCAGGTGACACACACACACACTGACTGTGGCTTTGAGGGAGGAACAGCTATAGGAACATTACAGAGACTGCACCTCCTGGAATTTCCCTGTAGTCAAATTACACTAAATTGCATTGATAGTTTTACTGGGTTTAAAGAATACATTTTGAAAAGAAAACATTTCAATATTTATCTTAATTTGTAGATCTTATAAATTTAAAGATAACTGTTTTCAATTCATTATCGGTTTAAGTGTGTGTGTGTGTGTGTGTGTGTGTGTGTGTGTGTGTGTGTGTGTGTGTGTGTGTGTGTGTGTGTGTGTGTGTGTGTGTGTGTGTGTGTGTGTGTGTTCTACAGCACACTCAGGAACAATAACTATCACCAAACCTTTACATTTTCTGCCCTCTAGTGGCTGTATTGAAAGTTACCATGATCAGAGGAGGTAATTATTTCTCATAACTAGACGGTAGACTGATATGTTTCAGTATATCGATGTATCCAATATTAACTGTATTAGTTAATTAAGCATAACTCATTTCATATGGTGTAAAACTGTAAAGAGCTCAGAGGAAATGAGCAATCTAGCATATTGTACGTGTATTTATTTATCTTTTTATTCATGTAGATGAAATCAAAAGCAACAATAAAGACTGAAAACTGACTTGACTTTATATCAGATCCCTGCTGCTGAAATTAGCACTGACGGCTCAAACATTGTGTTTGATTGATTAGTTTAGTCAGTAGTACCACCTTTATGATACAATAGGTAGAAGAGAGTCACACACACATGTCTTTGTCATCAGTTTGTTTATTTATAAGCTGCTTTTTCAGATAATTTCACAACCATGTTGAAGCCTTCCTCTGGCTACAGGCCTCTCTGATAAGCAATCTTAAAAATGTTTGTATAACTTCATTTAAAGGACCCATCATTTGTTTATTTAAAAAGATCAAATTTCATCTCGGAAATCTTTAGATCAAGTCGTCTACATTTCCTAGTCATATTTTTGTAAAGTACTGAGGTTTTGAGCAAAGTACTGTTTTTTCATTGGTTAAACAGTCACAGATAAATATTCATCATTCATCAATAAAAAATATATATGTATATATATATATATACAAAAATAAATTCAGAGATTCACATATCAAAACCAAGAGGCATAAATCAAACCCATCACATGTGTCATTGAAGAAAACACATACCGTCTGACTTAAGAAAGTTAATATGATAATTCAGACACAGAAAATACAAAAAGCATCAGTGATTGTCTTTTCCATTCATTAAAATGATCTTTGGCCATGTTTTGGCTTTTGTTGTTTCATTTCTTGTCTTAATCTTAGTTATTTCTGTTTCAAATGTTCTGTAACTGTCTTAGTGATCAGATGAGATATTAAGTCAAATTAAGACTTTTATTCTCATGTGAGGATGACTTATTATTTGCCTCTATAAACAGGCACAGACACAGACTGTCTGTGCTCAGGGTCACTCTGACCTCCCCTCTCTTCCTCTCTCTTCCACTCTCTTCCACACTCTCTCTCTCTCTCTCTCTCTCAAACCACTTTCCCTATTCCTGCGCTATCTCTCATGGGGAGGATCATTCATCACAGCTGTCTCAGCAGCCTGGTCGCCACATGATTAGTGGTTCTTTTAGTTCAGACGTTTCAGTAGCATCTACTAATTCAAATCGTTTTGTGCATCTGCTTCTGCAAACGTGCAAGTACAGAAGAGGGAACATTTGGGCATGCTTTAAACACTGTACATCATCCTGTAAGCAGCAGGCTATCAAACCCATGTCTCCAGGGTATTCTCATTTCTCAGGGACCAGGTAGACACACTCATCAATTCTATTCCTACGACTGGTTTTGTGGAGATCGGATCGGTGACTGACACCATGGCTAAGTCGTCTGGCACTGTACTCATGTGATCAAATGTTTCCTTTCCTCCATCTCAGAGGAGAAAGGAGGATGTTAATGACAGTTACAGGTGTGTGTTACTGTATGTATGTATGTGTGTGTGTGTGTGTGTGTGTGTGTGTGTGTGTGTGTGTGTGTGTGTGTGTGTGTGTGTGTGTGTGTGTGTGTGTGTGTGTGTGTGTGTGTGTGTGTGTGTGTGTGTGTGTGTGTGGGAGTGACTAGCAGAACTGAACAGCTCCCTCAGTTCAGCAGATAAGGCGCCAGACTCATTATCGCTCATATTCCTCTAAAAGATTGATGACTATGGGGATTTGGGCATGCACACACATCCACACGCACACACACTTATACTCACACATCCACATGCACAAACCTGTCAGCATTTCTGATTAGCCACATTTGCTGAGTCCAGCCATTCAGCTTTGGAAGACATTAGAATTCATATTAATATCAATGTAAATTTAGTCTGAAAGCATTAAGTAGTTCATTGCACTGACCTGCCCATCTGCCAACATGCTGTGAGCGCCAACTTTGTGGTTTGGAGTGTTTTTAGGACTCAAGGTTTACTTTTCGGTATGATGTGGGTGTGCCATAACATGTCAAGACATGTTGGCGTATGTCTTCTAAACATTATCTATCATCAAATAAAAAAGTCATCAAACAGTAATTTATCACCACCTACAGCTACAGGTATTGCTCATATTTTCTACAGCACATCACATTAACATTGAAAATATGAAAGGAATTATTCACAAATACCCATAAAGACATGGCAACAAATTATATGTATTTATATATAGAACATTTCAACTAAATAGCTTCATATTGCTCTTTCTGTTTACTTATCTCTACCATTTTAAAGACTTGCATTTGAAGCAGAGACAGATGGACGCTGTGCTGTTCTCTTCTTCACATAGTCTTGTAGGCCTTGTTGCATACGCTCCGCATGGAGAACTCTGAGAGGAATAGTCTGCAGTAACCAGCCCTGTATGCCCACATGAATACACACACACACACACACACACACACACACACACACACACACACACACACACACACACACACACACACACACACACACACACACACACACACACACCGATGGACACAAGGACAGATGAGTCTCCTGCTGTGTTACTTACTGTAGCATTATTTGGCATTATGTGTGTAAGTCTTACCAGGACTATGTGATAGATATTCCCGTGTGTTTTGTCTCCAGCTCTGAGGTACTGCAGGGAGTGTTTAACAAAGTCTTCTGGTGTCAGTGTCACTAAATTAGTTTTTTGGTAAGCTGCCATCCGAGTGGAGACCCCAAAGGGAGCCACTGCCTGAGAATACAAGAGGAATAGGAAGAGGGGAGAGACAAAGATATGTGACATGATTTTCAAGATTCGAAGGAAAAATCACTTGAAAGTTAAAGTAGGCCTACCTGTATTATAATCCCTTTATCTTTGTATTCAGCTTGAAGACCTTGAGAAAGTCTTTCCACAAACACCTACAGAAACATACAGCAGCGCATGAGTGATTGTTCAACATGATAAGGGTTAGACTAGAGGTGGGCCACTGAGTCTGCGCTTACCTTACTTGCAGAATATAGTGTGTACAAGGGAAAAGGAGTACAAGCCACTCCAGATGAAATATTCAAAATCACCCCTTTTCCCCTGTAGAAGCAGAATTGAGGTCCTACTTTAGTATTCAAAAACTCAGTGTTAAAAAACATATTGCATTTTTATCGTATAACATATATACTGAAGAAGAAAATGAGTAGGGAACCTGTTGTCCATGCCTGGGAGGATTATTTTGCACATCTGGGGGAAAATTATGATATTCAGAGGGTTATTATCAGAGACAGGGAAGCAAGAAATCCAGCACTCTGTCCATCAATTGTACTTTTTTTTTTGAAAAAGTATACTGTATACATACTCTTACCTTGGCCATAGTTTTCACATTGCAGTTTATCACCTTTGTAATAGCCTGAAAGCACAAATAAATGGATCTTGAGTAGTCTATTTTTATTGATAATTAAGGGACAGAAAATGCTAGGGGTGTGGACACTGTCAATGAAGCGAGGTGTGTGACTACTGTGACACTCCCTGAGGATGTTGAGTGAAGAGATCTGTCATACACAGAAACAAGCTGTAGGTTAGTGCTTAATGATGCCCCATTGAGTAGCAATGTTTTTCCATTAATTGGCTGCATGTCCACATGCTTATGGGTGACATGATTCACACTCTTGCCACAGAGATATATGCTGAAATATATGAGTAAAAGACTACAGACAAAATCTTTGTTTTACGTGGAAGGAAATCTATTCAACACATCTGTTAGAACAAAGGGATTCACACACTGGATGTGAACAAAAGTTTTTGTTGTTGACAAGAAAGCTGTCAAGGCACTACTGACCTGATCCACATCTGCAATATCAAGGAATCTGCTTGGGATGACGTTGGGCAGTATGCCGACATTATTGACTGTGATAAAGAACAATGAAATGCAGTTTTTTTAGAGGTGGTGAATGTAGGAGTAATTCATATTTTGAACATTACAGAATAAAAAAAAATGTCCAACCTAAAACCCCAATATTGAGGTCCTTAAGTTGATCCTCAATATTACTGAAGACATTTTCTTGTGTGAAGTCTGTCACTATCACTTTCACCCTCTGTCCTGTTTGATCACCTATGAAGAATGAAAACATGCGGTCATTAGTGTCAAAACCACAACACGATATGCTTATAAGTTATAAGCCAATAATCTCGATCATATCTGCTGATTTTTGTGATGTGACATTGGAGCACATCCAGCCCAGATATGATCATAAAGGATATCTGTGCAACCGCATCTCTAGATTCTGGGGTATTTTGCACAGATGAGGAACACCAATTATTCAGTGTATGCAGGCCTAATTGTCATGACAGACAACATAAAGAAAGACAGTAAGTTCTTACCTATGTCCTTGGCTACTTGATCCAATGTTTCTTTGGTTCTACTCATGATAACCACACTCATTCCTTGCTCTGCCAGCTGAAGAAAGCAACAATCAGTGCAGTTATGAACAGGAGAAGAAATAATAATTAGCAAGACGCCAAAGAGAAAAAAAAATCAGATGCATCAATGAAAGAATAAATATATTTTGACATGATGGTACTCACAAAATGTATTCATAACTGGTTTACTCATAAAATGTCAATAATTTATAGCAGGAGGTGTCTCATTTTTTAAAATGCTTTTGAGGAAAAATATTTGTCATACGTGCAAATATGCTGCACAAATCCTCTGTTTAAAGAACTGCTTACCGCAAATGCATATGCTCTTCCTATGCCCTCTGAAGCACCAGTCACCACTGAAACAGGGATACAGGAATTAGATTTATAAATTAATTCCATCGTCTTATATATTCCACCACTACAGTTCGATACGATTGTTATTTATTTCATTCTATAAAAAAGAAAGAAACAGGATACACAAGAAGTAGGCTAAACAAGCAGGAGGTAGGAGTGGAGGAGGGGTATAGGATTTAATAAACTAATGCTTCTTTCTACTCCTTTTCAAACATACATTGTATCGACCAAAGTGCTTTAAAAGTACTATATATTACTTAAATGTTTGAAATAAAGCCTTCATTCATTCATTCATTCATTCATTCATTCATTCATTCATTCATTCATTCATTCATTCATTCATTCATTCATTATTCTCCTCTGTAATTTCCATTCCAAACATGGGGGGGGCACTGTGAATGAGAGCTGCACAACCTAATCTCTCTTCCTTTTGCTGTCAGACAGAGGAAGAGGATTGTCTTTTTGACTTGTTTACACTATACTCAACCCATCCTGTTCTAACAGGCTGTACTAATACAGCATGTTCCCCACTTCTGATAAAGAGTTTGCTGAGAACAGGCAGGAACTGCTTGTTTCTTAGAGCTCAATTCTCTCCCATCTCCTCCCAACAACTGCTTCAAAGATCACAGACTCTTTAACTGTTTTAAGACATGATGGTGTTATTGGTATCTATATTTAACTAGGCCTGGGCCAGGTTGGATATTTTAGATTGAAGTAAAGCTAACAAAGCATTGGTTTGGTTTGCGTGCATTGGTTTAAAAAGTTGGACAACGAGGAGGCTGAGACTGCCAAAGCAGCAGTGTTGTCCCTTCATGTGTTCATGTGAACTTTGATAATCTTCTCACATGTTGAGAACTGCATTGATGCTACGCTCTGAATTCACATGAACAAAGTGGGCAGCTGGACGCAGGGATGCCAGGTCTGTGGTTTTCCCGTGGAATTTGGCTACTTTGTAAGTGTTGCCGCGGGTAGAAAAATGATGTCATCTGTATTGCATACAGGTGATATGAGTAAGGCTTATAAATAAAGATTCATATTTTAAATGACAAATGTTGATACTCAAATCCTATAAAACTAATTCCAGGCCAGATCAGCATAACCACATAAACCACTTGCATGCCCCACAGAAACCCAAATAATAGACCAATACTGTATGATCACCACAGTACATAACCAACCATAGCATCAGCACCCGTGCCACAGTAAATACATAGCCTTACTGTAGGCTAATATGAATAAAATATTGTGAATGTCTGAGCTGAAGTATTCCATATTATATTTTAAATTCTGATAATATACTATAAATTACATAAGACCTTTTTAGGACCTATAGGTGAAAAAACAGTTTGCCTTTAATGTTTATGGTGTTATTTTATAGATATTATAGCACATTTTGCAAAGCAACATGGATTTTTATGGGCATATTTTGAGTTCTGTTTTGGACTAGTTTTGAGTTGCTGTTTGGCCGCATTTGCCTCAGACTGGCAACCCTGTCTAGCAGACAATGATGATGATCTGGCATACTGCCCTGTTTTTTTTTTTTTGTTTGTTCGTTTTTTACTTTGGCAGCAACAACCGTCATGAGATCCAACAACTCCGCCACCTGCATGCTTGTGCTGTTGCTACAAGCAAAAGTGAAAATGGTCTTCCATGGAGTTTTTCCTCAGTCGATGTGAGGGTGTAAGGGCAGAGGATGTTGTTATGATGTTATGTGAAGCCCTTTGAGACAAACTGTTTGTAAAAACGGGCTATACAAATAAAATTGCCTTGCCTTGCCTTGCCTACATCTAGAAATTTAGTTTTTGTGTTATTTGGCTGTCATTTAACATCCATGGAACTATAGTTTAATGCATATTTAGCCCCTCTTTGACATGATGATCAGTTCCTCTGCTCCACCTCACAATGCGTCTCCAAACTCCCGCCAGACCTACTTTCCTCTTTCTACCCACCAGAATGTTCAGATGTCTTTGCTCAGGGCCCTCCCTCATCTTACCATTCACTCACACATCTTGAACCACTAATCATCAGCCCAGCAAGACTGACTGCCCAGTGCCCACACACACCTGTTCCCGGTGTGCTCTGTAAAATACTTTTGGGCCCTACTTGGGTCATTTTTCTCTCCATCATTATTCCTTCTCTCCATAAGTGCAATGCATACAGTATATGAAGGAGCCATGTCTGCCTACTGATTATTCATCCAACTATTAGTCCTGTTTATGCATCTGTGTCTCCCTTTGTGCCATTTGTTTCCTATTCTGCTACCAACGGTTGTGACATTCCTGGTTGCAAACCTGGTCTTGATCTAGCATTCCCTCATAATTACAATGTAGACGCTTCATTCCAAACATAAATGTCAAGTTAATTGCTGATGTTTGTTTTTGCTGGTGTTTTTGTTTCTTTGTTTTTTTTTCTAAAGCCACCATTACTTTTAAATAGCCCGCTACAATTATGACAGTCAAGATGTTGTTCTTTAATAGCCATTCACATCATCTGAATTCCAGTTATCTGTATTTTGTACTATGCATTTAAAATGTACCAACATCATACAAGAGGTTTGAGGTTTAAGGTGCTGACCAGGAACTGCAGTGACCTCAATTCTCAACCAGCTGAGAGGAATGACACTCCTGCCCTGCATCTGTTGGTTTAATCAGTCTGTGACCTCCCATAAGAACTGAGGAAGTTTGAGAGGATGATTAATACCTCCAAATGAAAAACAGGAGCTGAAGCATATCTGCGTATAAGATAAAGTAAATTTGATGCAGCATCTGCACTATGGTCAGAATTTATTGTACTGCTGTGGATGAAAGTGGCAAAAATCTTAATTTATTAGTCCATCCATATTACACCATCCTATGATGAAGATCTCTGGCTCGTAACCTCAGCTCACCCTTAGGTCCAGGTGTGGAAGTCGGATGTTGGCGAAGTAATGTGTAACTAATCCTCTTTCACATTGATTCTCTTAAGGCATCAAATCAGAACTTTTCCTTGTGGAGACACATCCAGCTGTATGATCTTGGCACACTCATAACACAATGGAGGGATTATCGCCAGTATATTAGCCTACATATTCCATCTCAGCAACTGTACCCTGAGGAAAAGCTGCATCACGCAAGAGTAAAAAAAAAAAGAACAAGCCAGCTGGAAAATCTTGGTAAACTGATAGGTTACCTATCAAGCACAGACTGGTGTCTTACACCATACACTGCCCGTTCCCAAAAAAAAGTCACACACTCTAATATTTCTTTGGACCGCCTTTAGCTTTGATTACGGCATGTATTTGCTGTGGCATTGTTTCGATAAGCTTCTGCAATGTCACTGTTTCCGTCCAGAGTTGCATTAATTTTTTTAAAGATTGTCAATGGGATATGATCACATTGGACCACATCTCTTCCTTGAAGATGATGGTTCCCCACTATCCTTCCAGTTTTTAATAATGCGTTGGACAGTTCTTAACCCAATTTTAGAAGTCTCAGCAATCTCCTTAGATGTTTTATTTGCTTGATGCCAATAATTTGACTCTTCTGAAACAGATTGACATCTTTTCCACAACCACAGGATGTATTTTCCAACATGGTTGTTTAAGAAATGAGACTCCATCAGTTAGGGTTAAATAAGTTGTTGCCAGCTGAAACATACTGTAATCATCCATACAGTAATTATCCAATGGGAGGCTCTTACCTAGTAGCTTAGTAAAACCTAGTGGGGCCCTTATTTTTGGACGGGCATTGTTTGACAGGAAGTACATCAAATATTCTCAAATGGTTATACAATATTCAGTTATACAATACTGTGGTTGTTCAGTGTCAAAATGGGTTAGGTAGAAGAGGGAGTTGACAGTCAAACTCTTCCTAGTCTCGCTCGCCAGACCCTCCTCCAGAGAACTCTTCCTGACTAGTGTTGTCTCAGACATGAATCAGGCATTTTCTCTATATGCAAATGAGCTCTGTGAATAGAAACAGGCTGTTGAGGCATTCAGAGAGAAAAAGACATACAGATACTTTTCTAATATAAAATACATGCAGGTTTCTTTTTTTTCCTGTTAGCCCTACTTGCTTAATGTCAGGTTACTTCTATTTTGGGACCAATCAAAGATAAAGCTTTGTGTCCATCAGTGTGACATTAGAATGCTGAGATTGAACTCTAGGGGTGGTGGTGAGGAAGTGTTTCTTTGTGTGTTGTGCCAAGGGGTTTCTCAATGACAGGACTGTGCAGAGTGCAGTCCACTTTGTGCCTGGACAATGTTTTCCTTCTCCTCGGTTACAGTACTGTGATGTATACTGTGAGACAAAACATAATCAAGAATGTAATTCTTGAAAATAAAAGCTAGACAGTTAAGCTAACTTTACAATGTTGAAGGAGAGCCTTTTCCTTTAGTGACATTTTACAAATCATAGGTAGGCCTATAACCATGAGAAAGTTCTAAATTAACTCACCTGATGAAATCACCCATGCAGTCAACAAATACAAACATTCTGTCAATAATGACACACACACAGGCACACAAACTGTAAAAGTTCACGTCATTTACAAGTTACTTTCAGTTGACCCATGCACCACTAAGAAACAGAAACATTTGGTTTGAAATGACCAGGACGGAAATAAATGCACAGGAATGAGGTTTATGCAGCCCAGAACATACTGTTCTCCTCTGAGTGGGATGAAGTGAATAAGGAGAACAACCCAGTATTGTGTGCTTTGTTATGAAGCTTCTTTACACAGTGAGAGAGAGTGAATAGCCTTTTTAGATGATGCCAAAGAAAAAAAAGTTAGCTGCGGGCAAATGTTTTTGTGTTATTACCAGGAAAGAGTGGGTGAGGTGAGCTAGAGCTGACCATTTGTCCCCAGATGTTTTTAGGTTAGAATTCAACATGGCCAACTTACAGTTATAGAAGGGTCACATATTTGATTCCCTGCGTCATCTTATCGTTCTTAATCTCCTCGGTCAATTTACTTTCAAGTCACTGCATGGCACTCATTGTCGCTATGGGACATTGACACCAGCTTCACACCCTTGTCAGAGGAATGATGATGATGATTCAACCATAAAGCCAAATAAACTTTGATGTTTTGCTGTCTCATAGAAAATGCATTTAAGGCAGAAATATGTTTTGAGAATTAAGTAAGTTAAGTTTTCTTCTCTGCAGCTGTAAGCAGCTGCTTCATGTCTTCTAAATGAACTGAACCTACCTCTTTACATTCAGATGTTACATGATAGTGGTCTTGTGTAAGAGTGAAAAGTCTGAACAAGTTTAGAACAGGAAGCTCTTCTTTATCTTTTTCCAAAGGTTTCATGTACGGACAAACTCTGGCACGTGCACTTCCAAACATTAGCGTACTCATATGACCACATTAGTCTTTATCAAATACATAAAAGTGGTTTTTCATTACAAAAAGTATTAAAAATGAAATGCAACATGTTCCACAGCTACATATCCCATCCATTAAAGACTATGATTATTACTGACAGCTGGTCTGACAAACAGCACAAGCACACACAGCTCACCTGCCCATTCGCCCATAGAGGTGAAGAATGTCTTTGACACTGGAAACCACAGATTTGGAAAAAGCATCCTACTCAAAAGAAGCAATTTCACTCCAAGGTAAACAACAACTGTTGCACCAAGAGAAAAGAAAAACTGTTCCATTAAATCCATGCTGGTCTAGTGCTATAAACTCCAGCTTTAAACCTCTCTGTGATTGTCTCTGCTCTGAGAGTGAGGTTTTAGTTTTGTGTTTCACCATAAGGGTAGAATGACAGACAGAGTGGATTGCCCTGCCATAGGACACTCCCATTTCGAGAACAACAGCCTCTCACTCTTACTTCTGACTAGCATGCAAACACACAGACACACACACACACACACACACACACACACACACACACACACACACACACACACACACACACACACACACACACACACACACACACACACACACACACACACACAGTACAACTACACTTCTTTTTGGTTCACTTTTCTAAACAGTATTAACCTATACAAGTGCACAAGTTCTCATTTTCAAATGAAAATCGAATGGGCTTCATGGAATAGAAACAATGAAATCAGACAGTGCCCAAATCATTTGAGAGCAGTGTTACTCACTTACAGTACTCATTACTCACACATAAAATAGCAAATACAGCAAAAGGTCAGACTCTTCTCAGCATGTGATTGAGTCACACTTGATAAACTGAGAGCTGCAAACTGCTGGTATGTTTATAAAAGCCATTTGTAAGGCACATACCCTTAATCAGCGCTGTGGTTTTTGGCTTAATGCTTAGTACCTATTTATCTTTTATCTGGATCAGCTTGTGCAAGACTAATATGCCCGCACTTCTCTGTTTCACACTTGACAATCTCCTGGTCCATAAAAAATAAGATTAGGAGAGGTGCTTTTGGAAAAATATTTTTGTTGCTGCCATTTTTTCATTTGGAATTGTGCTCCTCGTCCTCTGTGAATGTTTGTTGCTTATTTTTAGTTCCTTGAAATTCAATTCAATTCAATTTATTTAAAGTGGGACAATGCGAGTTCATGAACGAAAACAAAATCGTAAACAAGCCGGATTGTAGCCACAGGCTAATTTCCATCCGCTGTCCCATACAGTAGGCCTACATAGATGTTCCCTGGTACAAAAAAAAATACGTTAAATAAAAACAAAAGCATGTTATAAAATAGCAGCAGTCAGTTTACAGTACAATAGATGATGATGTCATATTTTATAAAAGACAATCTCTTTTGCCCTATTTATATCCATATTTCCTCATGCAGTAACTGATGTGCTGTATGCAGGATAAATGCCAAAAATACAATTACTGTAAAGTCCTTTGTGCATGATATGAAGATTTTACAGGAATAATTTAAAAGTTTGACTTGAAAATTTGCAGAAATGCGACACATAGCTACAGTATATGGCCAGTTTTTTGTTTGGCAGGGTTAGGGTGTCTGTACAGAAAACTAAAACAAATAGCCTATCTCTCTTGTCTTGGTCCCATGATGTGTTAAAGGCCATGTACTGTTCTCTCTCTGTGTTTTGCTCTTGCGTGAACACAGATTAAACAGCCAGCCAAACTCCTTATTCAAGAGCCAGGAAGTGAGCGGCTTGCTCCTTTAATAGCTTCTTACACATTAAGTCAGCATTTCTGACTGCACTGAATTCGGTGTAAAACTAGAAAAGAAAGATACAAAAACGTGTCTTAATAAACAGTCATGTAAATATCAGGCCCCGTCCAGACGAACCCATTTTTTTCGAATCTGGATAAATACTTTATCGGATTGGCCTCGCGTCCACACGAATCCGGCGTTTTCGGGGGGTGAAAACGGTATTTTTTGAAAACGGGTCCCAGAGTGGGAAAATTTGAAAACGCCGCCCCAGCGTATCCGTCTGGGCGGCCAATACGGGTTTTTTCTGAAACGATGATGTCATGCCCCCTGCCGCTCTACCTGTAACCTGAGACACACACACACACACACACACACACACACACACCGCTGCTGCTGCTGCACACAGACCAATATAATACATCGATGACACAGACAGTCTGGACGTAACAACAACAACGGCCGACTAACGTTGCGTCGCTCAGACGCTGCAGCTGAATCACGCCTGTTTAATCATCACTGATTTACTCTGACACGACTCCCTGCCAACATTTAATCCCATGTTTGAGTTTGAATACAGGGAACTTCTTCTATTGAATTACAGCGGGGACTTCCCGTCTTCTTCAGCTGTGTTTATGTGTGGCAGGCAGCGCTTGCAGCGCCACACACGCTCCACACACGCTCCACACACGCCTGGAGTATGTAGGTACTACAGCGTTTTGGGTCGTTTTCAGGTGATCGTGTGGACGCAGATATTTTTGAAAACGATGCCGTGTTTACGGAGATTTTTTTCAAAACGATTAAGAAAAAGATCGGATTCGGTGAAGCCGCGTATTCGTCTGGACGGGGCCTCAGTATCAGCGTATTAACTGCTTCCTATTAACTCAACAGGTGTTAGCACAGCAGGCTAGAAAACAAGGCAACTTAGCAGGTAAGTATACACACTGCTGTCACACAAGCTACGACATTCCACTGTTGCTTTTATACAAGAAATAGTACCCATAAAAGATATTAACACATCTTATCAAACCTGTAAACTATGTGTAACACTTACAACCATTGCTTTCTGAGAGATAACTGCATTGATGCGGCCGTGAGAGTGGCGTCATTAGGCCTATTTTAGGGGGGCTTCAGCCCCCCTAAAATATTCTTAAGCCCCGCCAAATAATTTGGTGTTCTTTTATTATGTGACATTTTTTGTGACATATATTCTCCTTTTAAGAACCCCAGCTGTCATCGCATTTGTCTCTTGTTATTTCTGATTTGTTTAATTTAATTAGTTTGTTGAGTGTGTGACCAGCCCCCTCCCAGCTGTGAGTTGGTAGCGCCCATGTAGCGGCGGCTTGTTTGAAGCTCCGCTCCGAGCCTCCGACGACGAGCTGCAGGAGCTCTGATGTCAACAGAGGGAGAGAGTCCGGCCCCGTCCAGACGAATACGCGGCTTCACCGAATCCGATCTTTTTCTTTTTGAAAAAAATCTCCGTAAAAACACGGCATCGTTTTCAGAAATATCTGCGTCCACACGATCACCTGAAAACGACCCAAAACGCTGTAGTACCTACATACTGCAGGCGTGTGTGTGGAGTGTGTGTGGTGCTGCAGCGCTGCCTGCCACACATAAACACTTAAAACAGCTGAAGAAGACTGCTGTATTCAAACTCAAACATGGATTAAATGTTGACAGGGAGTAGTGTCAGAGTAAATATGATATCAGTGATGATTACTCAGATTAGATGTACTACTTTACTTATTCTTAGATTCAATACTCTAAACAACAATAACAATAAATTTACTCTAAATTCTAAATATTGTGTTTTTTCTGGGCCATTGTGAAAGTTCGTGCTTGCGCACTACATTCGCTCACATCCTGCAGGATGCATCTACTGGGGGCTAAGCCCCCCCTGTCCTTAAAACCTAGTGACGCCCTAACACTCGTTTTTCCTCTCGTTTACGTTTTTACTTCCTACATCCGGTTCGGGAGATTTTCAAAATTAAAGCGCCGGAAATACATATAAATGTAGAAAACAGTAAATTAACATTTCACTGTCATTTTGATTGTCTTTTAAACCAGTGGCGGCTGGTGACTGAAAAAATTAGGGAGGACAGGAGGAACACCAGTCCACGGCCTCATTTTATTTTATAGCACTACTTCTCCCTACTTTATTATATTCAATGAAAATTAAACAGTAAAACAATGTCTTACAAGATTTCTTAAAAACAACATAATTTTATTAAATCTTACTGTTTTCAGATTAACACAGGCCTAATGAAAAAGACAGAGCCATGATCTTGGATGTGGGATGTAAAAAAAAAAAAAAAGCAGGCCAGTGTTCAACACCTGTAAATGCCACAGTGGGGATTTACACCCTCTGATTTAAAAAGGAAAAACAAAAACCATGAAAATCTGTAATTATTAATAACAAAACAAAGTGTTCCACTCAAATTACATACATATTTGGCTTTTACCTCTTAGATATAGCTATGCTTTTACCTACGGAAGCTTATTGCATTCATTCAATAAAAAAAAATACAGATCCTGTTTTTCTGAGTAATTTTTTCTGTTTTTCTGAGTAATTTTTTTTAAAATCAGTTTTTCTGAGTAATTTTTTCTGTTTTTCTGAGTAATTTTTTTTTAAATCAGTTTTTCTGAGTAATTTTTTCTGTTTTTCTGAGTAATTTTTTTTAAAATCAGTTTTTCTGAGTAATTTTTTCTGTTTTTCTGAGTAATTTTTTTGGATCAGTTTTTCTGAGTAATTTTTTTCCTGTTTTTCTGAGTAATTTTTTTTGGATCAGTTTTTCTGAGTAATTTTTTTCCTGTTTTTCTGAGTAATTTTTTTTGGATCAGTTTTTCTGAGTAATTATTTCTGTTTTTCTGAGTAATTTTTTTCCCTGTTTTTCTGAGTAATTTTTTTCCCCCTGTTTTTCTGAGTAATTTTTTCCCCTTGTTTTTCTGAGTAATTTTTTCCCCTTGTTTTTCTGAGTAATTTTTTTCCCTGTTTTTTTGAGTAATTTTTTCTCTACTTCGAAATCTCGCGATAACTACGGAAGCCTGCATTTTTTTATTATCGTTTTCTCGTGATAACGACTTGTTATTTCGTTATCTCGAGATAACAAAGTCTGTTTTCTCGTGATAACGAATTAATTTATTTCGTTATCTCGAGATGACAAAGACCGTTTTCTCGTGATAATGAAATAATCATAGAATGTGTGGTTGACATGGTTGCCTAGCAACATGTTTCCCCGGTGCAATCGCTTCTGCTTACGGGGAAGTAGCAGCTGGTTAGCCGCTGTATGTTCGTAGCAGGGGGCTAATACGTATTAACTGACTCGCCGCTCTGTGTGTGTGTCGCGGTGATAATTTAACCGTGAAAAGTAGGCTACAACACACACAACATAACGTTACAGCCGCAGTGTTGTGAGTGAATCATGTCGGAACAACCAGGCTTCATGAACCCGCTTCACAGACCCCGGTGCTTGGCCGCCGCCGCCGCCGCCGCTGCTCTAGTGGCGGCCGGGCACCGGGGTCTGTGAAACACTTACTGACTCCATTCTCAGTGTATGAATGAACAGAGCTGCAGCCGCGAGCCGCTGCGCTGCTCCTAAACTTAACAACAACTTAGAAGCAGAAAGTTTATCCTCTTAACTGCCAGGATGTCCTTCCCCGGGTGTGTGAGCCACCTATACGGCCGGGCACCGGGGTCTGTGAAGCGGGTTCATGAAGCCTGGTTGTCCAGACCAGCAATCGCTCTGGTCCCGACATGATTCACTCACAACACTGCGGCTGTAACGTTATATTGTGTGTGTTGTAGCCGAAAAGTAGGCTACAACACACACAACATAACGTTACAGCCGCAGTGTTGTGAGTGAATCATGTCGTGGCGGCCGGGCACCGGGGTCTGTGAAGCGGGTTCATGAAGCCTGGTTGTTCCGACATGATTCACTCACAACACTGCGGCTGTAACGTTATGTTGTGTGTGTTGTAGCCTACTTTTCACGGTTAAATTATCACCGCGACACACACACAGAGCGGCGAGTCAGTTAATACGTATTAGCCCCCTGCTACGAACATACAGCGGCTAACCAGCTGCTACTTCCCCGTAAGCAGAAGCGATTGCACCGGGGAAACATGTTGCTAGGCAACCATGTCAACCACACATTCTATGATTATTTCATTATCACGAGAAAACGGTCTTTGTCATCTCGAGATAACGAAATAAATTAATTCGTTATCACGAGAAAACAGACTTTGTTATCTCGAGATAACGAAATAATAAGTCGTTATCACGAGAAAACGATAATAAAAAAATGCAGGCTTCCGTAGTTATCGCGAGATTTCGAAGTAGAGAAAAAATTACTCAAAAAAACAGGGAAAAAAATTACTCAGAAAAACAAGGGGAAAAAATTACTCAGAAAAACAAGGGGAAAAAATTACTCAGAAAAACAGGGGGAAAAAAATTACTCAGAAAAACAGGAAAAAAAAATTACTCAGAAAAACAGAAATAATTACTCAGAAAAACTGATCCAAAAAAAATTACTCAGAAAAACAGGAAAAAAATTACTCAGAAAAACTGATCCAAAAAAATTACTCAGAAAAACAGGAAAAAAATTACTCAGAAAAACTGATCCAAAAAAATTACTCAGAAAAACAGAAAAAATTACTCAGAAAAACTGATTTTAAAAAAAATTACTCAGAAAAACAGAAAAAATTACTCAGAAAAACTGATTAAAAAAAAAATTACTCAGAAAAACAGAAAATATTACTCAGAAAAACAGGATCTGTATTTTTTTTTATTGAATGAATGCAATAAGCTTCCGTATTTACCTGAGCTGATGGCGGAGAAAAAAAAAAAAAGTCCGGTCGTGTCTTTGTTTACCCTCCAGCTGCCCAGGTCACGTAACTGAAAACTATTAACAATCTCTCTGACTGCTTCTCTCTGATATCTCCTAACAGTTTATCCAGAAATCTGCTGATATTTCCTTTCAAATCGATGCCAATATCTCTGAAAACTCCGTATTTCTTGTGCTAGGAGCAGCATAAGCAGCACGGCTGGGAGTGAAAGTTTGGCGCACATAGCAACAGTAACCAAGGGGGGTTGGAGAACTGTCATTGGACCAACCTGCTGTCAATCTTGTGTTCTGATTGCTGATTGGTACAGAAGAGCCTCCTCCGTCATGACGTCATTTTACGTGTCTTAGCCAATCACAGGTCAGGATGAAGACATCCTAAATGCATTGAGTCAATGGAAGAAGATCCCGCCCCGAGGCCAGTTAGGGAGGTAAAAATCTTGCCACCTCCGTAGAGCCCCCACCTTCCTGCTCCCTGCTCCTCACACAGCCTGCTCTGTCTCCTGAGCCTGCTGGCGGCGCAGTTGAGCCGTTTTAAGTGGATTTTCTTCCAAAAAACAAACTTTTTTTATGATAAAATACATATATAATATTTTATAAATTATACTGAGATTTGGTAATGATTTATTTCAACCAGTTACTCTTTCTTAAATAAAAAATAAATTTTCCTTTTGCCTCTCAAAAATAGAGGAGGACCAACCTCCTCTGCCTCAATGGACCAGCCTCCTCTGTTTTAAACATATTAAACATATTCAGGGCAGAACAGGTCACTTACAATGATAAATTATTGATTTCCAGGAGCAATCTTTCACAGTAATAATGATACTGAAGCTTGGACTCAAAAACAAGAAATTCAGAACTGATGTGGAATATGCAATAAACCATATCTGATCACATTTACTTGATTGGTACTGTATAGTTATAACAAGAATATGTGGCCAGTTTATTTGAAAGATTATGTGAATTAGAGAAAAGACAAGACAAGACAATCTTTTCTCACTTCGCCAACCATGTAAACATTGGCGAAGCAAACTAAACATCTAAACTCATCTGGCAGAACTTGTTTGATCCTGAATCAGAACCAATAGAAGATTAACTTTCATTCCATGTCCAGAAATATTACTCCAAATTCTTTTGTTTCACAGTTTAACTATTCAGTATAGTGATGGATGATGGACATTGTATAGTGAAAGATGAGGGTGTCAGAGGGTGTATCAACTTGACAAAGTTACGTAATCAATTACAGTAACAAGAATGATTATATCAATATCTGTGGAGGCATATCATTTCTTGTGGATTGTAGAATTATAAAGCAAATGGTGTCACACTTTAGCTTAAAATATTATATGTTGACAGTGTTTGTTTGTTTATTTGTTTATTTATAGGATAAACAAATAAGCAAACAGACACTGTCAACATATTTGTTTGTGCATGTGTCGTTTCTCTCCAGGTACTCTGGCTTCCTCCCACACACCAAAGACATGCAGGTTACAGGTGAATTGGCAACTCTAAATTGCCCGTGGGTTTGAATGGTTGTCTGTCTGTGTAAGTTAGCCCTGTGATTGACTGGTGACCTGTCCAGGGTGTAGCCTGTCAGATGAGATTGGCTCCAGCTCCTGGGGATAAGCAGTAGCCTACAGAATGTGAATGAATATTACAATGTTATTTGTATGAATAGACACAAAAAAATGTCTATATAACACATTTTACAAATACAAAAATATTTTCTTAAAATATCCTCCATGGAATCTGGAGATAGGCCTACACAAACAACAGCCTTGTAGACTGGCAACTCAGCTACATGTATGGTGTAGGTATCCCAGCTTTGCTCAGTGTCTGCTGGGATTGGATATCCTTTTCATTTTTGGTGTTCATGTCCTTATAGTCGTTATCCAAGCTTTTTCCTCAGTGAGTCAGTAAGTTGTTTCAGAATTATAGGTTCTGTAAATGTTTAACAGTGCTGATTTGACATTAAAAATTTACTTTTGAATCGTAAAACATTTTTTTTTAAATCAAGTAGCCTAGGCTATTCCATATCTCATTAGGCAAATCTACCTCCTTATTAAACACATTAATTTATATTTATGAATATAAAATTTGGTTAACAAGATAATCAGCCCGAGGGAGGATGGGTTATAAAAGCTAATCATACTTCTATGTGGTCTGCTATCGTTTTTCATTAAACGGATTAAAAACGAATGATGAGGATCTGCGAATGTTACTGTAATATGCGGCTGCCTCACATGTATCGTCCACCGCCTACGTCATCAGTACGCGCCTGCCGTGTTGCTCGCGCCATTCCTACAAGCGTGTGTTTCCATCTCTCATTACATTAACACTGGCAGAGCTGCAGTAGCCACAGTTTTCAAGCATACATTCTGCTTTTCTGCCGTCGTCCTATTAGGTGAGTCCGGTTTCATCTTTATCTGTTACTTACTTTTAGACGGAAGGCTCTGCTCGACATAACGGACGTTGTCCACCCGAGGTTTGGCGTTGAATAAGTTTAGCTTGCTAGCTAGTCCAAAGTTAGCGTTGGTGCTTTTTGGACTTGCATGGGTTTGGAAAATCAATGTGTTTTCTTTTCCATCCGCGAATGGCTGGTTATCGTAGTTTGATAACAGATGACACGCAGCGAGGGCCACTAAAAAAAGGAGCCGGACCACACTGCGTGTATTTCAGAGCTAATGAAACTCAAGTGTGACTCAATGATTCAACTGTAACGGTACTGCTGCTTCACTATGACCCCTGACCACTGAGTTTGTTTGGCACTGTGCGTTTCAGGAACAATGTAGCCTGGTTTCTTTAGACGTTTCTTGGCTGATGTTTATCATATCAACGTTGTTAAGACAATTGTAACAGCGCCTCTGCACCGTGATGGAGCCTAACAACGCACCAGCGGTGTGTTGTTGTTGTTGTTGTTTGTAGTAGTAGGCAGGGCCAGTGAAAGAATAACATTAGCGTTAGACCAATTTGATTTAGCCACATACATGATCGATAACGTTTATTTGGGTACAGCTAACGCCAATGTGCTTTTAAGTTGTCCGTCCGCTAGCTTACTTCACGCAGCATTTGACAACTAGCTTAGTGTTGGCGACAGAGGCCAAGGTGTGTGCACAACACAAGACGTGAGGTGGCTAACGTCGTAAGACACCTAGCATGCTCTTGACAGTGTTGTTCACACAGGTGCAGCTAACATACAACAACAATAACGTTGCCTATTATCGGTGTTTCCCCCGTTAGCAAGCTACCTTTTACACATATTGCCTATTAACTCTGCAGTCTGTCGTGCAAGTGTAATGCCGTGATTTTTTTTTTAAGAAAACGTGCTGAGAGTCTATCGAGTTTTCACTGAGTAAAAGTACCTGCAGTTCACACTATATTTAATGTGAAAAACGATAACAGTACAGTTTGTCATCATAGGAAAAGCACAGGTGTAAGCAATCAAATTAAGGGTGGCTGAGTTTCACCTGGCTCCTCGGCTCTTGTATTGGGGCATCGCTTGCTGATTATTATCACCCTGTCAGGGCGTATAAGTTACTGGGACACTAATCAAGAGCAACCATTGTTAATACAGACAAATGTGCTGCTTCTCCTACCAAGACAAGTCAAAATGTGTGTGGGGAAAGAGCCTGATGTAGAAAGCAGTGATGCAGCTGTAACAATAAATGAACACACCATGTACAGTATTCTTCACCTGGCAGTACCATCATGTACATGAACTCTGCTAAGTGTCTTCATCCAGTTGTTCAATAGTTAGCCCAATTACAGCCTCTACTTATTAAGTGTTTCCCATACTGTATGTGAAGTACAAAACCTAAACAGCCTAAATGATCATCATGCATCTCGCAGAGCTTATGTCAGTACTGGCAGAGTAGTTCAAACCTTTATGCATTAACATTGACATGGTGGTATGATAATAATTCTGCATGTTTGTACACCTCTACAGTATCAAAAAATACTTGTCAGTATATAGTCTCTACATGACAGCATGCCCCCAGCCCCATGTTTCTTTCCAAAACTCACTGGATGCTCTGAGACTTGTCTGCATAAAAATGTTCAGCAGAGACTGTGGATATTCAAAGCCAGTATGCAGAGTCTGCTTGGGTAACACTGGGCATGAAGGTAATAGTGACAAGCATCTAGTTAATGGGAAATATGGTTAAGTTAAATATGGTGATATGACTTCCTATGAATGTAGCTTACATATAGACGCCTAAATACGCCCTGTTAATGTGAGTGAGATGTTTTCAAGGGTTAACCCCCTTTTTTTTTAGCAGTTGAGGAAACAACATACAGCTGTAGCTGTAGCATCTTGTACTGTAAATGACACACTGCAGTCAATTTACTCTGGCAGCTTGATGCTTATGCCATTCCTCTGTTCTGGTCACATTCACCGCTTATGGTCACTTTTCTGCTCTTGTGTGTGTATAACTAAAATGTTATCTTGGTTTCTGATGAAACTGTATTTGTCATTACAAGCTTGCCTTTGGCTCCTCTACATCTACTCTCACATCCCCTCTTTGTCATTACTGTACCAACTAAAGTCTGTATCAAACTCATACGGTTCTAATTCCTTTGGACATCGAGATTGAAACCGTGTCAATGATCTCTGGTGAGACCACAAGACAAAACTACCGTTCCCATCCTTCATCTGCACTGTGCACACATGGACATTTTAGAAACCATGTGTAAGTCCTAACATGCCACAGCACCTCTGCTTCTTTCTACTGGTAGTACACCAGCAAGCAAACCATGTTAACTGAAATAAATGCTCATGTCCAAAAGAAGCACATGAGCTTGGCAGGTTGCAACATGAGCATGACAGGTTGATTCTCTGTTTGTTTGACTTGGAGGATGATTCCTGTGGCAGCTCCCAGGAGAGACATTCAACATTTCAGCGTCGTCCCAAGAATCCTGAAATTATCAGTCTCTGCTGTGGCAACTGATGTGTCCTAAGCACTGTTACTGTGTTTGTTCTTGTTTGAATTTGGCTGCTATTACAGCAGCACACAGTGGAAAATGGTAATGAGTATTTGTTTCTCTAGATGGCAGCCTTGTGCAATGTTTTCCCTCCATTTCTATTGCGTCTTACAAGTGATGGCACACTTGCACCACATTATCTCTGCTGGTCTCGCACATGACAGTTTATCTAGTCAGTTTCTTAGATAAATAATTGTTGGTTATCATACTCGGCTGATATGTGAAAAGGTGTGTTTTGCAATGAGCTGCTTCTAACTTTTTCTCCTGATTGGAGTTTCTTGACACAGTTTATTGGGGAACTCAGTTAGCTGATCTTCATCTTTTATTCTATCATTGACAAGTTCACCTCTAGAAAAACTTGTGAGCCCAAGTAGATCTGATAAGGCAACTCCTTTCCCCCCTATCCATTTTTTTCTTTATTTTTTTAGGCACAGAGGTGACTGAGGTTGAGAGAGACTCAGGTACTGCCTTTGAAACTGAAAAACACTTTTGGACGTATGACACCTTGAATACTATCTGGGACACAGAGCAGCTAGCACTGATTTGCAGTGTTTCTATCAGGTGTGCCTTTCTTTATTCAGGAGAGAACCATTTGTCTCTCAAGATGGTTGACAAAACAAACAAAAATAGATGATGGTGAAAGGAATACAACTAGCCATACCAAAAAAAGGAGATTCCATGTTATGGTATTTTTGCAGAGCAATGATATTCAGATTTTCTCAATTTCTTTCTCATATTCCTCTGCAGATATATCCAGCTATGGATATAGACAGTGCCAGTTCAGTGGTGCTGCAGGCCTTAACCCAAGCTACCAGTCAGGACACATCTGTGCTGAAGCCTGCAGAAGAGCAACTACGACAGTGGGAGACCCAACCAGGCTTCTACTCAGTCCTTCTGGTGAGCAAGAGGATATGAAATAACTGGAATAAGTCTGCAATTGTGAAAAACCTTTCTCTTCATTTCTAATGCATTTTTCCATGTAATTAATTGATTCAATGAGTGAATGAGGTGAATGGGTGTATGTATCAGCTTGATTGATGTCAGGACATGAACATTTTGCATACAATGTTTTTCTCAGTTTTCCACAATAACTATAAGCAACAAATCTGTGAGGTACTGAGGGCAGGGGGACAGGGCAGTGCAGAACAGCCAGCTGAGGAAATATGTGTTAAATGAGTACACTTTTTTTCTTTTTCAATGACCATGTGTGGTTGAGAAGTCAGTGGAAGAGTAAAATAATTCAACAAAGGTTAGCGTACCTACTAAACCAATGCTGGTCTGTAAATGACTACCAAGACATTTTAGGAAATGCTTGTCTCTGACATGGGCTTAAGTGATAAGATCTAGGCTAGTGATAGGATTTCAGTATCATCTTTGCGCATTCGGTAGCGAAATTGGCTCAGGATGTGTTCTGCCCAGCTAAGCTCAACGACCTATCCTATTCACAGGAAAATGTATTATTTTCTATATTTTCCTTATGAATACATTGTGGAATAGAGACTGCAATGTTCTTTTCTGTCAAAATACATCTTACATTTTCAAGCACCCAATACACCCATATATGATTAAATAAAATGAAATGTAGCTTGCTAAGCGTTTAATTTAAAATCTGGCTGAGTTTAATTCTTAAACATTATCATCAATGGAATATATTGTATAGGCCAGGGGTACTCAAATACATTTTTCGAAGGGCCAGAATTTTTCTTAACAGACACCTTGGGGGCCGCACATTCAAATAGGCCTAGATTGAAATTAAATTCACCTTTTTCGTCTAATAATTTAAATATTTTTTTTTATTTTACTTGTAAGCACATAATTTTTATTTATACACTTCATGGTGTTTTGTATGATATAAAATGAAAAATCTTGACATTGTCATATCATCATTTACATATCATGCTGGAGCTTTACACTGCTGACTTGTATCCTCATCATGCCCTGTGATTTTCAGCTTAAATATGAAAGGAGGCTGACCATCACAGGACATGTCTGACTCTGTTCTGAGGATACAAGTCATTGGTCCTGAAATGTGTGTTTCTCTTCTATAATACACATTCTACATCTCGGAGGCGACGTCTTTCCACACATGGGCTTCCTTCACCTGTCAAACTCAGTGGGAAACAGTAGGAGAGACACAGGCCGGTGGAACCGGGACACCAGGGACGTGCACATGACTATAGAGGGGCAGGGGCTCAACATCAGAAAAGGGCAGTGTACAATTTTTTCAGGCCTTGATATCAAAATAAATAAATTAAAATAAATTACAGTTACTATTTAGTCGGTAAAGAAAGCCTGCACGCCTTCAGGACTGCAGTCAACATGCTGGACCAATTTCCCAACTTCCCGAAACAGAGTCATGACTTCTGAACTGGTGGCTAAGGCTAATATGGTATTGGGTGCACATTAACATGGCTTGCAAAAAAAAAAAAAAAGTAGGCTAAGCCTACAGGCTACACACACAAAACCAAGAAATGACTACTGTGACTGCTACTGTGCATATTTCAGAACAGCAGCAATATTTACCACAGCAAAGTCACAATTACCAGTAACTCAATATCTGGAAACAAATTCAAATAGTCAGTGAAATCAAGCTGAGTGAGTGATTCCTCCTGTTGCTGTTGTTCACTACATTCAGGTGATGTTAGACAGAGGAGGGGGTGGGGCTTAACTCTTAACAAGCAGTCAGCTAAACAAACACAAATGGGCGCTTTTCTTAAATATGACTCTTATTAAGCTCATAGAATAAGTGGACGGCGACTTGTCAGAACCGAAGTTATGTTGGTGGATTTATAACTCACGAGATTCGACACAAGTCTCTCCACTGTCACGTCTCATGTGCGGGTTATCGATGAGGCAGCAGCTTCTCTCTCTCTCTCTCTCTGGACATGCTGGACGTGCATGTGAGGGAGCGCGCACCGCGGGGCAGCCCCCCCCCCCCCCGCCCCTCAGTGAGGGACGGAGCGGAGCAGCAGCGGACAACACACACACCAACGTACATACACAATACCGTGTGTATTACAAGGAAAAGCGTACGGTAGATAACCGTGGCATTTTTACAGCGCGGTTGTTTACATCGTCATGCACAACAGGAATGCATTTATTGAAAAAAAAAAAAAAAACATAAAAAAGGGCACTTTTTAATACGAGGCAAAAAGGGCAGGGGCTCAAGCACCCTTTGGGCCCTATGTGTGCACGTGCCTGCGGGACACAACAGCGGGGGAGAAGCAGGTCGTGCAGCTGTGCACCGCAGATGTGCACGAAAAAACAATTGCGTCTCATCAAATGCGCGCGGCTACGGCTTTTGAGTTGTGAGCGTGCATGACTCGCGGCTACATTGAATGGGTTTGAGCGCACGCAAAAGACGCTTCATCTGAACGGCCCCCCATGCATGATGCACACACAGTTGAACCAAGACGGCGGTGAAAACCCTGCAGTCCAGCCCGCTCCCCAAACACTCGCGCATGGTGATTTGGGTTCGTCAGCGTTATTGTATCCCAGTGCAGGGCCTCACAGGCACACACAAACGCTCTGCACGTGTTTCCATGTCCCAGCGCTTTGACTTACAGGTGCACGGAGCCCGAGAAATACAGTATACAGTAATATGTCAACTAGTAGAACTCAGTCGCGGGTCTGATTGGAAGGTTCGGCGGGCCGGATGCGGCCCGCGGGCCGCCTATTGAGTACCGCTGGTATAGGCTAATACATAGTAAGGGGCATGTGCGGTTATATTTGTTCAATCTGTTGTAGCCTCAGTTATGTATCACTGCAGGAGATTCAATCATATTTGTTAACAAAGAGAAACATAATAGGACTGCCCCTGTCACTCTTTGCTGCAGGTAAATATACAGTGTGAGGTGAAAGGGACAGTTGTTTGCCGGAGTTATGAATAGAGTTGGTTATTAGAGTTTGGCTTGGTTATCAACACAGCAAGTTTTCACTTTGTATTAAAGAAAGAAGCATACTCCCTCTCAAAGTCATGACTCAGTTTGAATCTGAACAATACCAGAATGAATACTATACCTTATTTTTTAGTTTCAGAGTGGCTTACACTTTCCCGAGTATGACATTACCCCCCCATAAACTTAAATAAAGACACTCAGAAACTTGACAACTTTCCTGAGAATCAAGTTTTCTTCACTATAAAAAGAATCCAGTGATGGTATAGTCTGTGTATTAGGTACATTGCAAACAGGAACTAATGTAGTAAGTGGCATGCTTTATGGTTCAAAATCACTGAAATGTAAACAAATGAAGGCTAAAAATACCATACTTGCATTGAAGCCCAACTGACTGAATACAGAACATTATAGAAAAGTGAACAGAAATTAGACAAGGAATAATTGTAAAGTACTACTAGTATGTTTTGTCATTTACTACTTTGTGCTCTTTCTCGCTTTTCTGCCTCACCGAAGAGGATAACACAGCAAGGACAGCACCAATAAATCAAATTGCAACCTGGGCAGCTAAATTCCAGTTACACTGATGTGTCTAATAAACGTTCCGTGGCAGTGGACAGGTTTTTCACTTGAATAATCAAGTGTAAAGTTACACCTGCAGCTCTGCTAATGGCCTTTAGTTCCCCAGATACAATAGATGGGGTGTCTCCTGTCTGCATTAGAGCAAAAATAAAACTTTAAGCCCTTTCTCATTTAAGTCACGTTTGTTCCTACACCTCTTCAGCCTGAAAATACGAGAGCCAAGATCCTAATCTCTGATATTACCGTGCTGCTCTTCCTGGAGCTCCTGCCTCTGCAGTGAATGAGAATGACTTTGGAGAACACAGTGACAGTAATCGGACGTTTTTTGGCAACATTTCGCTGATCAGACATTTTTAGCACTCATAGGAAATTAAACTACATTAGTGTCTTTAAATTCAATGTCAGTGTGTCCCTGTGTTTTAATGGAGCAGCTGCATAAAGTTTGGTTTGATGTCATCACGTTTGTGTCATTATTCTACAATTTAGTGGTTTAGAGTTGTTACTCTTTTTCTCTGTAGTCTGAGCTGTTCCACATCATTAAACAGAGTCAGTTCTTTAATTGCCTATCGTTAGCCACTTGTGGTAACAAAACAATGTAAAGGAAACATTTATATGTTTTTTTCCCCCACAGAATATCTTCAATAACCACATGCTGGATGTGAACGTCAGGTGGCTGGCTGTGCTGTATTTCAAAAATGGCATTGACAGATACTGGAGAAGAGTAGCGCCTCAGTAAGTGCCTGCTTGTCTCTCTTTTGCTATTTCTGTCAGCCTTTTCTTTCACTTTCCCATCTTTGGCTTTTTCTTCGTCTCTCCTCTCCTGCTCATCTCTATTATTTGATTCAGTTTCTCATTTACTCTTATTCTTGTCTCTATTCATCAGCCTTAATCTCTCAGCCCGTTCTTGAGGCTTTGTCATTCTCTTCAGATCGTTTTTGTCACAGATTTGTAGTTGCATTTTTCTGTTTTGTCTCTACTCCTCATTGTTTTCATTTCCCTATTGTCTTTTCTTTTAGCAGTTATAGCTTACGTCTGCAGTTCTATCTCCATCACTCTTCACAGCTTTGTTTCTCTTTTTTTTTTTACTTGCCATCCTGATTATTTATATCATTGTGCTCTGATTCTATACTAAATGTATTATTTTGTGTCCCTTTTGTGTGGTAGCAGATTGACTTTGAGTATTTAAAGCTTACAGCCTATCTTTGGGTACCTGACTAACCGCCTTTTGTTAGTTTTGAACCGAACATTTGCTCTTAAATTTGCAGGGCAGTGAGTGGCTGTAGATAATCACTTCTGCCTCAGCACTCTTTGATTTCTTCAATAGATTATTTTCTTTTCTCTAAAGTTTTCTGTTCCTCACCCAACTTTTCAGTAGTTCGGTAAACTGAGTTTCATTTGCTGGAGTGCTGAGTAAAGAGGTTTTCATCCTTGAGTTATTTATGTAATTACCTTTGGACCATTGCCATTAATCGTGGAGTTGGGTACTGTGTGGGACAGCACAATGGATATGGTGTCACTACATAAAGTGTAGACAACATTACAGTCATTTCTTTTGTAATTACTATGATTTAGAGTAATGTACTGCAGTTAGAGCTGCAACCAATAATTGTTTGCATTATCAAGCAATTTGGCAAAGATTTCCCCAATGTTAATGTTAGAGAATACAGAAAAATACCCCCCCCTGTCCAAGGTCCAAGCAACAGCCCTGAACCTGAAGATACACAGTTTAGTGTGATATTAATATTTTTTAGGTTTTGCATGAAAAATTACTGGATCGAATAATCAATATAGGTACCCATTATTTTTCTGAAAGTTGACTTGATTAATCGATTTTTTTATTTTAACCATACAAAAACAAGTAATCTAACAAATATTTAAACATTTTTAGAGGTGCATGTTGCAATCTCCAGTACATTTGCATTTTGTTTTGTAACTAACTGATCAATTGAAATTAAATTTAATGGACACGAGGTGCAGGCAATGAACAACAACTCTCACAGGTTTTCTGCTGAAGTTTCCTCATCTACAAAAACATGAATACACATATTGTCCTTTATCTTAGCTTGCTGAAGGAGAAACAAAATAAAAATTAATTAAGGAAATGTGGACTGCTGAGGTGAGTTTGTAGGTTAGGTGGCTAATTAGCTGCTCTGCAGGAACAAATCAAACAGCATGTAGAGCTACCCTCTGCTGTCACTTTAGTAGATGCCGGTGTAGTCCTTCCTCTTCGATACCACTAACAGTGCACTGTCTGCCAATGTCATGTAAGCTCTGCCAACTACTGTCAATCAAACACAAATGGAGACACAGAAATGGCTGAGAGGGCCGGTGAAGAATTTCAGATTTTTCCCCAAAATACATTTTTTTCTTTCTCTTAATATTTTTTTTTAAAGTATATTTTTTGGCTTTTTTTGCCTTTATTTGATAGCACATAGTGAGATAGACAGGAAAGGGGAGGCAGAGAGAGGGGGAATGACATGCAGGAAAGGTCTGCCCGACGCGGGATTCGAACCGGGGACGCCTGCGTTGAGGACTGCAGCCTCTACATGGAGCGGCCACTTTAACCACTGCGCCAAGCACCGCCCCTCTTTCTCTTAATATTTAAGATAACATTAACTTTTGCTTTAGACTATAGTAAATGTGACCTCAGTTGGATTTCAGGCTGTACTTGGACTCTATTTACATGTAAGATATTCTTCTTGCAGGTACATTAGTGATTCATTTGATGCAGCATCAGGATAGTAAATACTTTTGCAAGGATCAAACTGTAATCCCTTAAGTTTGGTTGTACCTATTTTAAGGCTTTTTAATTGTAAAACAGAATGGTTATAGTGGCTAAATGGATGTATTGATACTGCATGCAGCGTAGCTTAAAAAGAACATCCATCCATCCATCCTTCCACCCATCCACCCATCCACCCAACCTCCCACCCGGGTGGGCAGATCCCAGCTGACAGAGTGAGGTCAGGGTACACCCTGGGCAGGTTGTAAGTCCATTACAGGGTCTAGAGACAAACAACCTCAAACATTCATGCATGAGTTTTTAAGAGTTAACTTAATGTGCCTGTCTCTGCACTGTGGGGGGATGACCGGGCAGTGCAGTAACCAAACCACCACTGTGCCTAGATAATAGAGTAAAAAATAAAACTAATAATATATCATCACTGCACTGGCAGGGCTTCCTGGATCTTTTACATGTCCTGGAGCCATCATTAATGTTTTTAGTGCTACCTGTCCTCTTTCTACTGAGTCCAAAGCTCTACTGTGGAAAAGGTCAACTGCTATTTTAAAACTTGAAAAGCCCCCGCTTGTTCCTTTTTTATTAATGACATCTAGGGCTGTGCCCAAGCCTGTCATTTGGCCATAATGTTGTAATTATGATATTGAAATTTAAATTAATTACAGTCCATGGATAAACAACAGTATCTGTCAGCCAATAAAGTTATGTTCGTGTACCACCTTTCACACAGGATAGTACAATTCAAAGTGCCGTACAGATGAGAAGCTGATGCTAAGACATTATCAGTATCAGACTCTCTGGCAAAACAAGAATCAGGCGCACACACTTGCTTGATGTTAATATATCTTTTAATCTTCCACCCCATATTTCTTTTAAGCTTGCCTTACTGAGACATTCCTGAAATATGTGTGCGTAGTAAATCTTGTTTCACTAATTCACACTCTTCCTCCCAGTAATTTGTTTTCCACCCATATCTCTTCTCTCCCTGCCCAAGGTTACAGCATGATTCATTCTTGCCTCTTCTTCGCATCAAACACTCACCCATGTCGAGCTCCAGCAGCGGTTGAAATCGATGATATAACTTCAACATTTTGTGAAATGTTGTATTTATGCACAGCTTCACGCTGTCATGTTTTTTTTTTGCCCATATTCCCTACTCTGTCTGTGAAAACTGATTTTGGGGACCGCAAGATGTGAGTTGGAGAGGAGCGGGGTGTTTATCCAAAAGCTTATTGATTAAATCAGGCAGCTTGCATGTCCTGTACTATAGAGTGTTACACAGGAATATAATTGATTTGATCCCATAACAACTTGGCAGGTTGATGTCATATTCATATCTTCACTATATTAAAAAAATGCATGTTTAGAATTTGAAATGAAACAGTGAGGAGTCACTTAGGATGTGAGCTACATTCAACAACACCAGCACAGGTGGCACCCTGCTGTCACATTGTTACATGCACCGTTGCCTTTGGTGAGAAGGTCCTAGCTTTAATAGGTGGCTCTTTTTTTCTTAATTTGGGTAAAAGGTGGTTACTGAGAACTACATTTATTGTCCTATGTATTTTCTATTTATTTTTGTTTATTTGTTACATGGATCCCCATTAGATTAGATGTCTAGACAACCAGCCAGTCTTCCTGGGGTCCATAATCATAAGAATTACTACATAATACACTAAAGAATATATAGAAAGGCAAACAAGATGACAATGAAAATTATAGAAAGGACAATTATTCAAGTAAAGTAATTTCATTAACACTGATTTGTGTGTCTATCTTGTATGAAGCTCAAATCTTTACTCCCTCTTCTTTGCATTTTCAGTTTTTCCAGTGTTTACCACATCTGAACATATTTTTGGTTGGTTTGTTCACAGTGCATTATCAGAAGAAGAGAAGATGTCATTGCGTGCTGGTCTCATCACAAACTTCAATGAGCCTGTCAATCAGGTTAGTGACAAAATTGGGATACACTGTTTAAAAGTGTTTAAGCGTCAGTTACTGGTTGACTGACTGAAACTCACTGATTCTGATTAAACTACTTTGTATGAAACCATATAATTAACATCAATTTCTCACTTTCTAAACCTCTATTGTAGTCATTAATGGTTTGATCACACATTTGCCAAAGTTTTGCTTGAAATAGATTATTCATCATAATTAAGCTAGATCTGAAAATATTACTGTCAAAGTTACCTGTACTGTTGTAAAGTCAGATTTACTGAAAGATGAAGTCTAAGATCTTAAATGTATCAAGCATACTGCCCTATCTTGAAAGTGTGGTGTTGTAATATAGTTGTAAATATAAACCGAGGGGAAAAGTAAACACTTACGGTAATTGCTGTGGGACATAACAGATACCGACTTGATTGTATTAATTATCTGCTGTCTGTTTACATACTTCAGTATGTATTATCACTTGGGAAGTAGAAAAAACACACAAAACCCTGTGGGCAAGTACAGAAAATGTCAAGTGGCCTGTGTCTACCACATTATAAGTCTACCAAATAATAATTACACCTGCCCTGACATGTGACTGAACTGAGAAATGGCCACAGTTACATAATTTGGACAGGTAGACTCTGAAGAAAAGACTCCACACATTTTGTTTCCATCATTGTCTCTTTGTGTAGTGAAGGGCTGAAGTGAGAGGAGGAAGTGAACCTTTGGAAGCCCAGTCGTTCTCATTAAGGAAGTGATGTGAAGGCAGGTGGCATGAAATACACTGGCAGCAATTTGCAGATGGCGGTGGCATTTCAACCACCTGTCGACACCAAAACTGTTTTGATTTTTTCTCATATCAAAAAAAGAGAGTGAGAGCGGACCAGCTGTTCCTATCCAAACTAATGAATCAGATCCCAGATAGTAGGGGGAGGTTAAAGTAGCAGTTTTCATTCTTGTCTTAAGGAAATTAAAAAGCAATAACAAAGACAATGTCACTGCACTCTCATTCGTCCCCAGAAGCAGAAAAGTGATATAAATGCATTGCAGTGTACCATAGACACACTGTTCCCATCGGTGTGGAGATTATAAAGGCTTACCACCCAATGCTAGTGATAAGAAGGCTGTATCATATATTACATTCAGAATCCCAGTCATGTATAGGTCAGCAGTAGGGATGCACATGATTAACCGTTTAACTGTTAACCGATGACAAAAACTTTGACGAGTAATACTATTGATTCATTTTTAAAAAAAATTTTATTAGCTCCTTATGTCGTCAACTCATGGGGGCGTGCAGACTTCCATGTGCCTTCAGTCATATTTCGCAGCAAAAAGTGACACAGGAGGACTGACGGTATGTGCCAGTTAAGCGGCGCAGTCCCTATGAGGGAAGGTCAGACAATAAATGGAAAATGGAAAACCATTGCCGATTGCCCCGTGAGTGTTTTAAGCTTATCGGTTAATGGTTAATAATCGGTTAACGAGCGTCAGTTATCGGCCATTTAAAAAAATTCAAAATGCATCCCTAGTTAGCAGTGTGTTTTATGTAATGTAATATTTTTGTCAGTGTCTGTGTATGACTACATGAGTGGTATCACACACCATTCTCAGCTGCATGACACGAGCATTGGACAAACAAAGGCTACGTTTACACGGAAACGATCTGAACAGAACATGCAAAAGTAGCGTTGCGTTCTCACTTTTTATTCCGTGTTTATACGAGCGTTTTTGGGGTGGAAATCTGCGTGCATACGGTGACGCAAAAGTCTGTGGAATTCAATGTTGTATGCACGCCAGGCGCCAAGTCCACGGCTGTGTACAACCCATAATTCTTTTCTCTTCTTCTTCTTGATTTCCGTCAGGCTGTACGCCGGCCATCGTAATGCTGCCCTCCGTGCCCTCCACACGTCATAGCAATCGGAGCAGACTTTTGCATTTTCACCCTTTACATAGGGACGCAACGGCGGAGTGTTTTTAAGATTTCCTCTCTGGAGGGTGGTTTCACTTTTTTGCGTTTTCAAGCCCCCAAAACGCCGTCGCCGTCTAAATGAAAGGCACATCCGAAAATATTTTGCCGTTTTCATCCGCGAGGGTTGTCGTGTAAACAGCGCCTAGGACACATCCTTTTCAGCAATTGTAAGTTTTAGATGTAAGGCTGAAAGTGGCTCACAGGACAATTCCACTTGAATTAAGCTTAAGAGTAAAAAAATCCTTTACTGAGATTGATTACTGGCTGACTGAATGAATAAATGACATGCCAATGAATCAGCCACCAACATAAAAAAATGTTTTATCTTGAAATTGGACAGTGATCAATTTAATATTAGTATTTTGACCAAGAGGTAATAAGCCCTGAAAGATCTGAAATACCGGTAATGATTTAAAAACACTGATTGCACACATTGGGTTTTATATCAAGGAGTTTCTTGATACGCCATTCATTTTATAGTGATCAATAGAAGGCTGCAACAAACAAACCATTCAAGAATCAAGTAGAGTGTAGTTAATCTGTATCAGAGGACATGGTCGGTTGCCCTGAATGGAGCCATCCATCCTGATGTCTGCAGCATGTATGTCCCTGAGGGGCAGCTCACCAACATGAAGACTGATAGGGTCCACATGGCAAGAATGAATGCCGGTTCATATGTTTCATGTCAGAACCTCTCCTTGTTGATCTCCCAGCTCCACAAGGGGTTTTGCATGTTTGTCTGTGTCTCTGTGGGCTTTCCTACGTGTGGACAGCTGACACACAGTTATTTATATTTAAGGAAGTTCTGTGAACTCGGCAGGCTTTCTTCAAAAACATAATGACTTATTGACCCAAGAAATTAAATTTGCATGCTCATTGATTTTTACAACTTATTACTAAGATTGTTATAGGTACTTAGCATGCACATTAGTGTGCATGCAGTGCAATACATTCTCATTCTTTAGTTTCTAAATGATAGTGGGCAGAAGTGGAACAATATCTGTTTCAACACATGAGTGAGTTTCCATTGCTGTTTTAATCCTTGTCATACACACTTTAAAATAGCTTAGATTTGTGAATTAAGAAAGAAACTGCTGTCACAGTCAGATTTGACATTATACTTACTGTAGTACAGCAATCCATGTTGGTATAATTTTCATATTAACTTGGTAGTTTGGGAACTGTGTGATTTCTAGGCTCATACAGGGCCATTCACTTTATTTCCAATGGTATTGATGACGTTTGGTGTGACAAAACATTCAAAATTTCTCCCAGTGAAACACAACATTTCATCAATACAAACAACAACCTCTAAAGTGACTATAATGTTTTATCAATACCTCATGTAACAGAGTGTATGCATTTTAATGTTCAAAAACCACATCTCTACAATGTGTATATCAAGTACATTTGTGGATCTGAATGGATGTCTATGCTAATACAGTGTTTACTGTATGTACTGCAAAAAAAAAAAAAGTGATTTGGTAGGTATATGTATGATAAAAACATCAGCTATTAAAAATGGTGTTCAAATAATGATAGAAGTTTGAATCATTTTACAATGTCCACTATCTGCTGAGGTAAGTGTCCTTTTCAGTCTAGACACTTGACCTCTCCATTTATCTTAAATGATTAGGTGTCTCTTCCTCAGTAATTGTCAGAGAAATGAGCAGACTTGGATCTTAATGACTCAGCAAGAGCACTTAATGTTGTGTCAAGAAATATTATGACAAGTGAAGCTGTGACAAGGTCACATGACACATATTTCAGATATGATAAATTGCTAATAGTAAAACCTATGAACTTGTGACACATCCGTTCAAGTCCTCTGTTTTGGAAAGTTACTGAATCAATGTGACTGATTCGACAGAGTATTAACACTGGATTGCTTATGATCTTTTCATATTTTGTGGTTATTTTGTCTGTTATAAATGAGACAATAAAACTGTGAAAATGAAATTGTATGTATGCTTTGTTTGTCAAACAGATAGCGACTCAGATCGCAGTACTTATAGCCAAGGTGGCCCGTCTGGACTGCCCCAGGCAATGGCCAGAGCTCATCCCCATTCTGCTGGAGTCGGTGAAGGGTCAGGATGGCCTGCAGCAGCACAGAGCACTGCTCACCTTCTATCATGTCACCAAAACACTAGCATCCAAACGTCTGGCGCAGGACCGACGACTTTTCCAGGATGTAAGTTGACAGTTTTACTTATTAGGAGCTAGGCTTCGGAAATCCTACTTCCCATAAATGAAAAATAACCAAACTTTGCACAAAGCTCCAGCCCCATGCCAGATTTACTCAACTCCAAACACATGTCAATATTCCTCATGGGGGAAAAAATGACAATATTTTGGAGTCGGGGTCAGTGAAATTTGGCATATATCAGAGTTTTATCTCAAAAACGTAATTTTTGAAAACAGTTTGAATTCTGCTCTCATGTGAGCAATTGCAATCAATGTAAGAGTGGCATTTTTAAACATTTGATTTTTTTCTTATGAAGCAAAACATTTATTGTGAAGAACAAATCACTAACATTTCCATGCTGTCAAGATTCAATATATTGTGTTATTATTATTTTAGTCTTGATAACAGAATTTTTGATATTTTGACAATTTTTGACCAGGTCTCACTTCCAGCCAGTTAGCTCGGTGAGTTAGAGGATGGTTCTTGGTGTCAGAGCTTGTGAGTTCAAACCTCAGCTGAAGCAGAATAGACATTGTAATGCTGATGTTCTTGTTGTTTACCTATTTTGTCTCTTGTTACTCAGATTTGCTGTGAAGAAGCTTTATATTTTCACTCATCTTAACATCTTTTACAAGACTGTTGTTTTTTAAATCTCATTATTTGATGTTCAGAAACCTCCTCTATCTGTACTCCTGTCCTTCAGGCAGTAACTGTGCACACCTGAATACAAGGTGACTGTAGGTCAGCAAGTAAAGAAAAACAAAACTGAACTTCTGAACTTTCCTTTTATATGTTGCCTCATTTTTTTCTCCTCTTGTGTCATGCTCCCTTTTTGTGTCTCTTTTTTCAGACAAAGTGTTTTGAATATGAATAGATGAATAATAATATTACCTTGAGAGTTGCCAGTTTTTCTGTTTTGTATTTGGCCTGTAGGAGATGCTGTTCAGCTTCTGTAAGAAACATGTCAAATACATAGATTTATCATAGCCAGATTCTGTGTGCATGCATGTGTGTCTGTTTTTGATGCACGGCTCATGATTGACGTGTTTGTGGATACATTTTTCTGTATTTCTGGTTGTGTGTGTGTAAGAGAAATGATTTGAGTGTTAAGAGGGAGGGCTGTTTTGTGTGAGTTAATGTTTCTTTCAAAGAGGCAGTGAATCAGAGCAAATAGCTCTTTTTTCGCCATCTGTGGTTTTAAAGATCATAAGACTCCAGTGGAAAAACAGTTGTGAAAAGAAGGGGTTTAAGGGAATAAGATGATCAAACAGACCCAACAGAGGGAGAAGGAGAGTGACAGAGACAGGCCAGTGGACATCACAGACAGTGACTGAGACCAAATAGTAGGATGTTGTGCAGAGGCATCCTCTTTGCCAAAATATTTGCCCTTAGGCAGTAAAGGGAACAGAGGCAGACTAACCCCATTAAACAGTGCAGTTTTTAAAAGATGCACTGATGACTTTGATGCTAAATGGCGCATGCAGTGTTCTCTCTCCTGTCGTGTCTGGGATGGCTCAGTGGCCAGTGCATGTGCACACCACACACATTAGTGAGGAAGTGACACACACAGGGTAATTTAACATTTTTAATTTCGGTAAGGTGTAACAATGGCTCATGCTTCACCCCACATGTCTAAGTGTTTGTTCTATGGGACATCTTCATAGATTCTGAGCCTAAGTGAACTCAGTCTTTGTAGTTGTTTGTCTTCCTATTGTTGTTTTTTGTAAAGACCACTAGTCTGCATACAGTCTCTTGTGGTAAGGCTATGTTCACCATCCCAAATACCATATCTAATAGTTCACTTATAGGGCTGCACACAGTAGCTGGAAAAACTCATTATTTCGGCACATGACCCACCGTTGGTTTCATTAAAACAAGGGGGGGGGGGTTCTACCGAAGAAAACAGTTGTGTTAAAGTGGTGACGTTAATATGTGTTATTGAAAATAAGTCACTCGTTTCCTGATTGCAATTTATTCTGAGAAACCTTTTTTTTTCTGCATAGGACAGTAAAGTCCTAATACTTTATTAAGTAAGGACATAATAATAATTATTAACAGTAATTAAATTACTGTTATGTGTGTGTGAGTACTTGAGCTTGTCTCCTCGTACGCAACAAGTGTTTACACTTCTCAAGTCCTTCGTCCAAGCTAAAGCAGTTGGTAGAGCATGAGACACTGACAGCATCACATTAACCAGCTCTTTGTTTCCCTGGCCCACTTGCTGAGGCTTGGCCTGCGAACTCTTCAAATTCACCAGACGCCGTGCTAAACAGATAGTGGAGTGAAAGAAGGAAAGAGAGGAGCGATAAAAAGGCATGATGAGGGTGTGTAGGAGAGGAAGTGATTGAAGTAACTAAGAGCTGCTGGTGACAGGAGGAGGGATCACATAAGAGGAAGTCATGGAGTAATGAAGAAATTTGTGTAAAGAATAAGTAGAGTCTGTATTCGTGGAGAGAGAGGATGGGGATCGGGACACTTTTTGGAAGTGATTTCTGCCTCTCAGCTTTTGGGAGTTGAATTAGTAAAAGCACTGACTATTAGAAAGAAATGGAAAATGTGAGGAGAGAACTGGATGTTGCAGAAGCTCAGTGCCTGCTACCTTTTCATCTGCAGAAATGAAAATATTGAAATATTTGACAACACAATTTTCTTTTTTAGAAACTCATAACAGTGGCTTTCCTCATGAAATGACGATAAAATGGAGACTACCGTAAATGTAATCAAAGAGCAAATAATAACTGTAAAAGCATCCTAAATGGAGTGTACCTGAATGACAGTGCTTCATAATGCAGTTGCACAAATTACTGCCACTAAAAAAGGATCGTTGTGCAGACTCCAGTCTTCTAGTTCACATGCAAATAATATTGCCCCCAGTAGTAGCATGGATGTAAACTGGATGTAACTTAAGGACATGTATATCAAAATGCTTTAAATGTCCAACTTCATCACAGAAGGCTGGTTGATATCAGCTGCTGTTATTCATCTAGTTTACATGCTGTATATCTGGTGTCTCCTCAAGGCCAGTCGGTCACGTATTTGGCAGGAACACTATAATGTTCAAAACCCCACATTGTTGGTACTTTGCTGAATTTAACAGAACACATTGGAAGTCATTTCTGTCAACAGAAGCAACAATGCAAATGCTCCAACATTTCTGCAACAAAGAAATGGGTTAATGCCTATTGATTGTTTTGTTTTTTGTTTTTTACCCTGAATAGTACTACCCACAACACAGCAGTTGTTTTTATGAATCATTGACACAGGCCACTCTTTTGTTCTCCTTTCTCCTCTCTTTGGTTCCTGGCTCACATGTGCTAGCAGTAATATATTGTAAAATATTGACTCTAAAAAGTCCATGCTTTAAGAATGGAGGTCTCCATTTCTAAAAATTGGAAAGTTTTATTGGTGCTGCAACTGTTCAGAGTTGCCACTTTTCTCATAGTTTTACAAGAACAATTCAACTTGAATTGACAACTTTTGTTTGTCATTGGCGTGAAAAGCACAGAACTGGGATGCATGGGGAAGCTGCAAAGACATTGTTTTGTTTGCTTGTTGTGACTTTCAAACTTGCAATAAGTTAAGAGAGGAATGTGGCAGGTGATAACCAGTGTCTGTCTTTGTGTTTCTGAATAGCAATAGAGGCGCAATATCTCACAGGATGGGTATTCATAAAGAGACTGTCAAATGAAATAAATTGCACTTGGATGGCTTTGGTCTGCGAGCCCCCCTCCCCCTACTGAAAAAGGGAATCAGTGTGAAGATGGAGGAAATTGTTTGCTTTTATTGAAAATTTCCTCTCTGTTGTCTCTGTCTGCAGCTGTGAAAGGGAGCAGCCACATGCATACACACAGATACACACAGGTCTTGCAACTATGGAGCTTTACAAGGACAGGGAGGGGGGGGGGGGGGGGGGGGGGCAAAACGTACCACATGGGTGGGGAATAATAATTGATTCTTTGGTGCATCAGAATTCACTCTTGAATGATTCAACATTTCATCAAACTCATTAACTGGAATTCAGATGATTCTCCAATCACCTGCTGCCAGCTGAATAACACACTGCTTTTCTTTGTGTGGCGGCCACCTTCTATGCACTGCTGCACAAAAAAATCAAATTGGAGACGTAATTGACACAATATTCGTTATCAGCAGAATGCATTGAAACTGTCAGACCACTATTATGAAGCTGCAGTGGTGTGGTGATATGATCTGTTGTCGAGGGACTCTACAGTAGTTGTGGTGAGGGCTACTTTTTCTGTTGTTGTTGCTACAGTTCATCATTTTCAGTACCACCTGGGGTCATGGTGAGGATTGTAGTCTGGCTCAGTAAATTGGATCAAACTTTAAAGGTATTCAGAAAAGAAAATTGAATTTGAGCCCACTGTGGGTCTTAAAATTTGTGTAATAACTCATCTATCAGACGATGTAGCCCAAACTTTCTGCAAAATTCTATTTTCGAGTAAATCCGGGATGAAAATGGGGTCGTTTTTTTCGCATTGGATAATGCAGGCGCACAAATTATGTGTCACGTTGCTCACGATTCATCAGCCACTGATATTGTATCCGTCATCCGTCAATCAAACGTCTGAGACACACACACACACCGAGCTCGGTCTCGCCCCAAACATTGAATATCCCGCCCTCTCAATAACGACCAATCAAATTCGTTTTCCTTACTCGGGTAAACTTGTGCGACAACTCGTGGAAACTCGTAGAAGGAGGCGCGACAAACAGGACAAACGGCCATTTCTGAATACCTTTGAAAGCCACAACTTAAGCTGTTCTTATCAAGTCTTTTTTCATTTTATGAAAAACACCCCATTGTGTGATTGTCTGTGTCGTGCTTGATAGCAAACAGCCGATGTGGTTGGTTGGTTCATAAGAAATTGCTAAATTATTTCTTCATGCCTCGAATAGTTTCTTTTGTGTGTGTAAATCAGTCCTCCTGTGATCATTTAATTAATGTGCAGGAGGAGAAAAGATTACATATCAAAATAGACTGCTGGAATGACATCCAAATGTTCTATGTAAGATATTAAAACAAAGTTGTTTTAGAGATTATTTAAAGAAACTTGTGTTGGCTGAGCTATAATTACAGTCTCTGGTTGGATAATGATTGTAATTTTTCATGACACCTTCTTTCTATCATTAACATAAATGATTGTGGCGCTCCACAGTTACATAATGTATTTATTGCATTTGGCTATATATGTATACTTGTTTTTAGTCTGGGAGTGTGACAGACTTGCAATACCTGTGTGATGTAAGAGAAGCATTAGAGATGTGACAGTTATTTGAGAAATATGTCTTATATCAGACATTATGCAGCCTTCAAGGTACTTGGTGAAGTCCATTTTGCATTTGTTTAATATGGTTGGAAAAACACTTAACATGTAAATCCTCTTGTCTCACGCACACAAATGTGTCTCATAGCATTTTGACAACCTGTGAATCATTTGTAGGCACACATAGCTGTGCTCTTAGACTAGGAATTATAGATAATTTCCTCTCCTTGGGTTCATGACTTTTAGGTTTCTATGCGTTGGATTAGTATGAAGAATGGAACACGGCAAGCTCCACAGAAATCTCTCCAAAGAAGAAACTTGCCATCGATGCAGTTTCCCATAAAGAATCCATCGAAGTCCATGCTGTGCTGTCAAAGCAGGGATTTCTCTTTCAGCAGGCATACGTCACCGACATCACAACTAGTTCTCACTTGACACTTCAGTGTTACCAACAGCTGTCAGCAGATACTGCTGAAGACTTGTTGAGTTCCTCAGTGTTATCACAGAAACTTCTCGCGGAGTAATTTTCATGTGTGTTTGTCACAATATCTGAGCGTCTAAATCCTTAAGCATTATCACACTGAAATGCTCCAATATTGAGCCATGCACCACGTTTGAACTGAGAGGGATTGTTTACCCCTCCTCTTTTATGTTCTGTTTATTCTTCTTATGAAAACAAAACTGAACTCATTATTATGCTGGTTGTGCAGGTTTATTATTTTCTGAGCTACTGGGCCAGACACTATAACACAGTTGACAGGATCAAGAATTCTTTAGTCTACCTTTTGTTGATCTTGTTTTGCCTCTACAGGAAAATGCCTTCATTTAAAAAAAACAAACAAACTGTAATTGTTCTGGGCCCTGATAATGTTATGACAGTGACTGTAATAGGCAGCTCATTCAGAGCTAAATTAGACCTGTGGCTCTGGTCTCCCCCATCCCCTGTGTATGTTTGTTGAATGTAAGCATCTTATGTGCAAGTGCTTTTTGTATTTGCATTGGTGTAACAGTCTTCATTGGCGTTCAGATTGATTTGTGATTCATCTCACAGCAACGTCATGTGTCTGTTGCTCAACATAAACTGTGAGCCAGAATCATTTTATCTGTGTGATTGACTGTACTGTTTATGTTGGCAGCTGGCGTCGGGCATCTACAGCTTTGCCTGCTCCCTGTGGAGCCATCACACCGACTGCTTCCTTCAACAAATCTATGCCAGAGATGAGGCTGCAGCGCTCAGCTCACTGGAGAGAACACTGCTCTCGCTTAAAGGTATCAACATTTGCAAACTCACTCATGCCCACACAGACCACAACTGCATTCTCAAGCAAAGAGGTACAGTGTTTATACAGAATGGCAAGTAAATCACGCCTTTTGATAACTGGCGGCATATGTAATTTTTAGCGCATGATTTTACCTTTAAACCAAATCCTAATTATAGAGACAGGTTGGGGATTTCTGGAAATATTAATGTGCTGATACTTTGTTGAAGCACTAATTGAATAGAGTTCACTTTATAGTGAATATGCAATTAGTGACAATCCAGTAAACTGACTTTTTTTCTGCAACTTTCAGTTCTACGCAAGTTGACTGTCCATGGATTTCAAGAGCCACAACAGAATATGGAAGTGATGGTGAGTTATTTGAGCTGTGGCTGCTAAAGCATTCATATTTTTGGAAAAGCTGATATTTTTCCTTTTGGTGTTTTGTGACTCCAATCAAAGTGCGCAAAATGTGGATGGCTGTGATGATTGAAAGTGCCTTAAGCCTTGTCTCGGTTCAAAGAGTCAACAGTTCTGTATGAGCTCCTCTGTCAGTGTGAAGAAAGTCCAAATCCATGAAACTGTTAATTCAATTTTGTCAAATTCTCCCAGGTTAAAAAAAAGAAGAAGAAATATTTAATGTGTGTCTGGGTTGGGTTTTGGATCCTCCAAGGCTCAGAGCTAATGAAATCATTTGCACTAACTGTCCAACTCCTTTAAACTCCAGCTGCATTCAGACTTCTTCCTGTTGTGTCAGTTGAGATTTGGTGAAAAAATACCAGGAAATACCGTAGAGAGAAAACGTTATTACTGCTAAGTGCACAGTGCATTCACATGATGCTCATATACATTTTCACTGCTGAAGCGTGAACTGCAGGACTGCAGTAATGTGAACAATAGAGCCCTGAGTCAAATGTCTACATTTTCGTTTTTTTCATTATTAACTTTTTATTTTAACTTAAAAGGCAACAGATCTATTCCAATTACATTCCACTTTTTATATTCAACATTTTAACCCCAGAATGCTGCCTGCTTAGCAAGTTTGACGCTGTGCTTCCTGTCTCTCTAATCGTCTCTATTGTAGTGTTTTTTTCCCCCACCTTTTGTCTTTTATTGGCTTGTGTTTTTTCTTTTTCGCTCTCTCTCATAGTCAAGGGCGTTTTATGACAGGATTCTGTGCTCGATTATTCCACTAATGAGACAACTTTTTGCTTGCAGGGTGGAGGTTGTATAATGGTTGAAATACTCACATTAAAATGTCATTTGCCCTGAGCGATGGCTGGTTATTCCGGCTCAGTGAGCAGACGCAATCGTTTGGAGTTAATATTTTATAGATGTATATGCTGTTATACTTCCTGCCTTTGCTTGTCGATACCATTTTTCATCCTCTTATTATTCAGTTGTTGATTACTTGAATTACTGCAAAACTACTTACTCTCCCAGTGGTCAGGTCACTGCTAATCCTAACTATAGTGAAAATAATAATAAATTATTTTTGTTTTTAGTTTATTTAAAGCAGAAGTAAGCGATCCGGTCGTTTTGGCTAACTTCCTGTCAGCCGATGGAGTTAGCAGTCCCCGCCCTCATCCCTACGTCACCACATTCACGCGCATCGTCCTCAGTCTATGCAACTGCCCCCTTGGCTGCACACACAGAGAGGACCGCCCCTTTATGCCGTTCTCTCTCCTCATTGGATACAGATTGTAGGATACAAGGAAAGTTTTCTCCTCGGCTTACAACAGAGCAGAGTGACTGACAGACCCGTGTTTCGGACCAAACACTCTATAGCCGTTTTCCCACCAAAATTAGCGGGTCGACGCGGGTTTTTTAAACGCGGGTCGACCCGCTAACAATCGGCATTTGGCCCCTTTCCCATTGACCAAAATGAGCCGAGTCTGCCCCCCCGCTGAGGGATCAGACAGAGCATAAACCAGTCGCCCCGCTCTCTTCCGCGGTGCAAGAGACACACACAGTCGTGCCACAGCCGCCCGCCGCGGAGTGTCCGTCCGCCGAGGCAGACGAGGTGTCTGGCTGGAGCACCAGGACCGGAGGACAGAGAGTCTGCCGCGGCCGGATGACGGACGTCCGCGACACAACACGTCAGTTAAACAGACTGTCGCTTTTTTCTTTTTTTCAATCGTTTTTGGTCAGTGTTCTTTGATCTTTTGATCCCAGTCTCGGAGGAGAGCAGAGCTTTGTTTTGGTACGTGATATGAGATGCGACCGGCGCGATGACGTAGCGTCACGTAACGCTCAGCGTCATCACGTAAACATCACGGGTCTGGCGTTCCCACTGCAAGCCGATCGGAGCCGAGCAGATTAAAGGCGATTTTAACCCGCGTCGCGTGCCGAGTCCTTTGACCCGCGTCGACGCGGGTCGACGCTGCTCGGTGCGCCTTTCCCACTGCCACCAAAAGCCGATTGTTAGCGGGTTCAAACGGGTTTTTTGACCAGTGGGAAAGGGGTATATATATAAGTGATTGCTGTCGGAAGATATAACTATTTAAGACTTATATTAACACAAACATTCCACTTACTTCTGCTTTAAAGCCTAAAATGAGTGGGTGAGTTTCTCCTGTCTCTTTGGCTGCTGTATAGAAACAAATAAGCAGCAGCATCAGGCCATCATGCGTCAACATCTAGTTACTCGCTTGTTTCAGAGTGACTTTATAGCTTACACTTGAATTGCTTTGTTTGTGTTCCTGTTGTCACTGTGCATCTCTGTGCAGTGGAGTCCCACTTCCTCCAGATAAGGAAATTGTTTTTGGTTTTGGTTTTGTTGAAATGGAAAGATTTTCAGATCAAGACACAATTCTGCCTTCACTGCCTTAAGTAAATCCACTTTCTGTCTTTCCATTAACTTGTGCCAAGTTTGTATATTCAATTCCAATGTGAATGTGTGTCCTCAAACAATTGAAACTAAAAGTTAATTGTTGTCAACTGGGACAAGTGAGGGGAGTCAAACTTGGATGTGATTTTTTTTTTTAATTTGCAAGATGCAATTATTGATTTTTTTCCCCGCCCTACAAATTAACCCTATTGCTGCTTGGAAAACGATTTGATAAGTCATTCATTATTCATTAACTATTCACTGCAATGTAATGGGTTTTCAGTGTAGCAATATCAATTCTTATTCAGATCATTTTGACTGCCATTGACAAATTTTCACACTTCTTTTCAGTCAAAATGTTTTAGACAGATTAAACACTAACAAGCATTTTCAGATATTCCCTGTGATGGTTTAAAGATATGTCACACTCTTATGTATTCAAGATGCTGAGGGCTTGTCATCTCTGATTTTGCGCTGACTTTGGTCATGAGTATGATGCTGAAAAAAATTCTGTTAAATAATTTTACATTATTTAATTCTATTTCCACCTGAAAGATTGTCCCATGCTTAAGCCCCTGTGAAGCCATGATGTATGACCCATAGCACAGCAGGCCTGAACTTTATCAGTGAATCTCAGTAACACACTCCAGTCCCATATCTGCATAATGTGAGATGGTGATCTTGATGTCAATAGGCCTGTGCTTTTGGTAAGCTGCTTAGTGTGCACAGCTGGAATTGGTAAACCATGCTAGAGGTTATTGGTAATGTATCAATATGAATGAGACATTTTGTATTGAATGTGTTTTTTATGGTGAAATATCAAATAATATAAACATATTCACTCTCACCCTAATTTGGTAAGATTTATTCTCAAATTGTTTTCTTGGCACGTGTCGGGACTGTTATCCTATTCACAGCAAAATGAAAATGGCTTGCTAGTTATTTTTATTTTTAATTCAATATCCTTTTGAGAATGAAGACTGCTCATTAGTTGTTTCCTCTTCATGTGTTTGTTATTGGTTGTAGTCTGTAGTATGTTCAAATGCCCTGTAGCAATGGTTTATGACATTCACACCTGGATCTCCTAAGGAACTGTTTTATGTTAAGTCTCACATGATATAAGCATTCTGGACAGATTATGTTTAATTTCTAATCAGCGCAGTGGCAGCCGTGATTACGAAGAACAGCATCAATTTGGAAAGTACTGACACGAAAAATGAAGGGCATTGTCAGCTTTCACCCAGGCTGCCAGTGATGAATATTAAAACATATTTTGAAGTAGAGTGACTGTTTATCTTCCTTGCTTGATTGTCAAGCAGGCACTACAAGGTTCGGGGTGGGGGGTGTCAGTACAGGACAGGACAAACATCTCAATAGATCATTGGGTTCATTGTTTCTTTAAACTGTAGTTTGAGCACTCACTGTGGCTAACTTCTAGATTATAAAAAGTCCAATAAGTTAAACCTTTAGGAAACCATTTGGCCCAACCTTGTAAACCAGGAGCAGGTCTGTGCACATAAACATTCACCAATATCACTGGATCTTTATTACATTAAACTTGATTGTTCTGTTGGTTCTCATCTACCTTTAATCCAAAACACACATCGATCATGTTATTTTTTATGTCCATCTCAATCCATTTTAGTGCTACTCAATAAATTTCCACCTTGTCATTCCACCAAAATATATTTCCTGAGCAAGAACCATGACCTTAACCTAGCTTTTCTAACATTACTGCTTCATCTGTGTTGTACTTCTTTTGGTAATTGTTGTTTCTAATTTCCCACATGCTCCTTATCTCCTCTTTCATTTCATCTACCTTGTCCCCCCTCTTTTTCTAAACTTGTCACCATTAGCTTAACAAATGTCTCGAGTGAACTATGCTCTACATTACCCTCCAACCGCACCCTCTCCTCTCTCCCCCTCTTTTGACCCTCTCTTTCTTCACTAACTGTGTTTGGAGCTATAGTTGCTGGCTGGATGTGTGATTAATGACACTGCTGTTGACCTCATGGCTGAACATTAATGCAGAACTAAACAGATTGCATCTCCATCTATCATCTAATTTCCCATGCTAAGCTGCAGCTACACCAGGCTGCAGAAAATTGATTCTATTTCATATTGTGTAGCTGGCACTTTTATTTATAGTCCTGAATACAGAGGAAAGTGTGCCCTCACACATGCACAGACACACAACACAACAGACACACCCTAAATGTATTCTCTTGTTAATAAGTCTGCTTCTGGGCAATACTGATGAAGCAACCATGAGTGATTCAACTGCATAAATGTCATAGAGATTAAACTTTATCTCACTCTCTCTTCATCTCTTCCTTTTCAGGGTTTCCTGAATGCAGTGTTTGAAAGGCTAAAACAGTTCCTGGAATGCTGTGAGTACTTGTCTCTGTCCTGAATCTCAACTTTTTCCCTTTAGTAAACAAACTTACCCACCAGAGCTGTATCTAGTGCATGCAGAAGGCACCTACTTCAGAATCTCCAGGTAATCCTGATGTAAACATTAAACTCAATATACAGTCACACAAGCAGCTCCATGTTGCCCCTGTGTGATGTTCAGGGACAGGTCAGGACAGTCGGTGGACAGGCAGAGAGCTTTAAGGTTGAAGTTTATATTAATTTAGGGTGCACTGTGAGACTGTGACCTGTCAGCTTTAGGAGAGAAAACTCCGCTCCACGGCGACCAGCACTTTTTTTTTTTTTTTTTAGATAGCTCCGTGGTATTGACCCGGCTGAAACACAGGAGGACACGCTGTATTTATCAAAGCTTGGTCGCCGTGCTTAGACACCGGGTCGGTTCCGAGTGAAACTGGAGAGACACAACCCGAGACCGGAGGGAGAAGCAGGTCGAATGTGCACGAAAAAACAAGCGCGTCGCACCAAATGCACACCGCTACGGCGTTGCTTTGGGTTGTGAGCGCACATGAGCGCGTCTACATTGAAAGTAATGCGTGCAAAAGACGCTACATCTGAACGGCCCCCATACACACACTTTTTAATCAAGGCAGCGGCCAAAATCACCAAGGCAGCTCGCCTTGGTCTTAAACATGCAGGGAAAACCTAAAGTAGAATATTTATGATTTTAGAGAGCAGGTTAAAGACATCATGAAATGCGTCTCCCTGGAAAATCTTTCATGTTGACCTCATCCTACAGTAGTAGATGTGAACATAAAATCAAAGCAGTAAAGCTATCAAGAAATGTTAAATAATCTCCCCCTTCTGGTCCTCCTATGAAATCAAACACTGTTTGTCTCCCTCACTAGTATTTCATTGGTTTATGTGAGAAAATGATCCCTTACCCTTGTGTCTTGTTCCCACCCAGAGTCTTGATTTTAAAACTAATTGTCATTGTGATATTTGAATAGATGAAATGGAAGCTCAAGCTTCAAATGATCTCTTTAAAATAGAAAATCTATGTTTTGTGGTGCTACTTATTTCTTCTGTATCAAGTAACCGTAATCAAACAGTTAGCAACTTGAGCTTTATGACTCTTTTTCATCATGGCTCCCTGTCACTCACCCAATTGCTAGCCCTCTCAAAAGTCCCCCAGTGGAAAACACCAGATGAGTGACACCCTTTGAGTGGTCGACACCCAGTTCTGTGGCAGCTACGTTGGTCACTTTTCCTGTCAGATCCCACAATCAGTGATCCTTTTTTCTTTTCTATACAAGTTTGTCATAATAACGCCCAGTGAGTGAGATAAATCTAAGACACAGCTGTGTCTTAGATTTATCTCACTCACTGGGCGTTATTATGACAAACTACCACTAGCTGCTATAGCAGCAGATGTTAGTAAAAAATGTATCATTTGAGATATCAGCCACACGTATCACTTTCAATATTTACTCTGCTGATGGCAGTGGGGTCAGGGTCCTGTTGGTATTTTTGCGGGACAGATAGGGGAACGCAGCACGGCGGCTCACAGCCAGGCAGGGTAGAAATATCAGCTCAGCACAGCCTGATAAGGTCAGCTATATTCACTGGTGTTTTTTGGGACAGGCTTTGTGGTCCACTCAGATGTCTGGCTCCTCCTGTATGTTTGTCCTCCAGCTGAGGTCACCTGTCTGTTACTGTCAGTCACAACATTGTTGAAAAACTTTATTGCCAGACTACGTATCTGTCAGAAATGAATGAAAACATTTGCACCATTCTTCCTTTATTTACTGTCTTCATTTTCGTCATTCACCCCGGCTGGCACCTCATTTTACTGTTGTGATTCAAATCTGTGCCATTAGAGACTTTGAATACTTTACAGAACGCCAACGTAAATTACCATCTGTCTCTCACTTGCAGAACAGGAAACAATAGTATGGACACATGGCCATAAACATTGTCATTAAAATGCAGTGGTGCTTTGATCGAGTTTATCCCTTATCTGTGCAGAATCCCAAAGAAGCCCGACAAAGCAATCTTTGAGCCAGTTAAGTTTCTTTTGAAATCCATGCCGTGCTGCTGTAGATCTCTGTTTGCTGAAAGAAATGAACACGTGCGTGTATAAGGTGAGAGGAAACGCTGACCCTGGCTGTTCACGAGTGACTGGAGGGACGCCAGACACTGTTATTGTCTCTGCCAGTTTCATCAGTGAGGTTGACAAGGAAGTAAACTACATGGGACATCTTTATTGGCTCCAGCATCATGAGTGGTTTTATGGAGCCAAAATTTACATCAGAGGGAGGGAGTCATCCCCATGGTCATTTTTGAATTATTTTACAATGGTACTTTATTATATACCTCAATGCTTGTAATAGGCTCATGGGACTCTCACAAGGTAGCAGGGTGTAGTGGGCATTTGGTGTAGTGTAGTGTAGTAGTGTAGTGGGCAAAACTCCCAGTTTTGGAGGATTTTCTTCTTCTGTCCTCCTCTCATCTTGCTTCCTCTCTATCTGTTTTTTTTCCCACTGTCAGAGGGTTGAATCCTGTCTGTATTGAGCAGACAAGGTCAGAAACCAGTTATGACAATCTCTTATCTCATGTTCTATGTCATACTGAAAAGGTTTCCTCTGAATTAACCATGATGCATTTTAAAATCTCATTCATTGAGTAATGATGCATGCTATGCAGGCTTTGTGCAGTGATGGTATAGGCTGAAAAAATACTTCAGAGGAAAGTTAAGAACTTTAACACACCATCCTGCTATTCTGCCATTTGTCAGCATCCACTTTAAAAATGTTTTTTCCCTTCAGAAAATAAAATATGTCTGAAGAGCGAAGCATTACTTAGTCGAGGCACAATGTATTCATGCAGATGCTGGAATATCTTTTCATCAACACTGTATTGTACTGTATTCTTTTTGTCTAAAAGTGATTGGACTTTATGGAAAGAGCTAGCCTGGCTCAAGGGAAAAAAGCCCCAAAAGCTAAAATAAAAATCCACTGTGTTCACATAAGGAAATTCAAAGGTTGCTCACTTTGATTTGTCTTTGGTCATACAAAGAATATTACCTGTATTTTATTCAGGATTCACTTAAGAGATTTTATTTTTTAAACTAACTATATTGATATGATACAAATTAACATTTTATGGTCTTTGTACATGAATATTAGAGCTATTCAGTGCCGCAGCACAGTCTTTCAAACACACAATGGACCAACTGAATTAATTGAATTTAAATAATAAATAAATATTGATCTTTATTTCTCATATGATAATTGTGTCAGGATGTTTTATGCTATTAAGTGTACTGCTGTGTAACAATGCTACATGGTTGGTTTGTGTTTCAGGTCGCCAAGTTGGTCCAGATAGCACATGCAGAGAGAAGCTGGAGAAGACAATTATACTATACACTAAAGCTGTGAGTTACCTTGCATATTAATGTAAAGCAATAAATGCCAAATGTCTGTCTCATTATTAGTGCATAGATTTGTATATTTTAGATCACCACCATGTTTGTCCTCTTTTGTAATTTTCTTCTCTCCCTTCCATACAGTTGTTAGACTTCCTGGAGTACCATCCATGTGCATTCATACCGCTAATCCAGCGTTCCCTGGAATTTGCTGTCAGCTACGTGTTCACACCTGCAGGGGAGGGAGTGACCTTTGAGCGCTTCATTGTTCAGTGCATGAACCTCATCAAGTTGATTGTAAAGAATGACGCCTACAAACCTGCCAAGAACATTGATGGTAAGATATTAAAACTTTGGGGAGGAGGGAAGCAGCAAGGGAAGAGAATAATGGATGAATGAAGTGATAACACAGGGAACAGAAAAGAAAGACATGGCAGACGAGTGATAAGAATTGCAGGGAAAGATGAGGAGAAATAAAATTAAACGTAACAACCTTAGGTCTGTGATCCAGAGACCTGAAGAAAATGCCACTAGCTCTTCAGAGCTGTTTCACTAACAGGGTTTTGAAAGCACAGCGCTGTAATACCATCAGCATCACTGTACCTTACCAAGGCTCATGTTTATTTCAAGCTGTCAGAGGCCTCTAGTGCTTCATTAACTGAGGAGCACAGAACTCAGTCTTTGCTCTGTGGGCGCACATGGTCTTTTGTGTTTCTCACTGAAGATCTTTCTCCTAAGCAGTTGTTAGTTGAGAGAGAACAGAGCTATGCATTTGTGGCTCTTCTGTTAATATCTTGATTTCACTTGAATGTTGCAATGTACTGTTTTCTTTTCTCCTGTTTACCAACAGAGAAACAAAATATATTGGGTAGCAAGGTTAAAGAGACTGAGCTGGGACTGACACAGCTTAGCTCAGAGCGGGTGTCTGACTTTTTTATTAGGCCCATACTGTCAGTCAGACATACAGACAACAGGATTTATGTGTGTCTAGTAGTATTAGAAAAGGGCCCTTTTTGTACTGTACAGGTTAGTGACATAGGGGTCAGGGTTACGTCAGTATTTAGTTTAGTTAGTTCAGATTTCTCTTGTTTGCTTTAGGCAAAATGCATTTTTCTGAGAATACTTTTTTTTTTAAATGCATGATGTTGTTTGGAAAATAAATACCAACCACTTTTTCCAGAAAACAAAATCAAGATGAGCAACAGAGCAAAGTTTTTACTACATGCTATAGAGTAAAATGCAGTATCATGATATTTGTCTGAAATTAAAGACCGGGTAAACCAAATTCAGTATTTTTCTTCTTATCATATTAATTAGGCCTTAAATGTGTCCCTCAAACATGTAAAAAATATTTTTGCCATTCATCATTTCCTTGAGGAGCTAGACCTCAGAGACTGTTCTGTGTGCAGGTTTTGAATGGGCGGGCTTAAAAGCGGCCGTACTTACATAAACCCGCCCCTTGCTCCGCTCTACGTATAAATACATTCAGCCAACTGACTTCTGTGGTGTTCCGTCCCACTTGCTATTGAGTCTAGCTGAAACACGTGTAACAGCCAGCTAACTAACCGTAGTTCATGTTCACACACAGGGGAGACCACTACTGTCTTGTTCCTTCATATAACGAGTTTACAGTGCTAACATTAACGTATTCACACCGTGATAAACAGCAGTCACCGCGGGGAGAGAGGCTGAATCCTCCGGTCACACACCGAGGATCCCTCACAACGTTACACACACACACACACAGCAGCAGCAGCAACACCGTCTTTTGACCAGAGTCTCCCTCATTAACACACTGTCCGACCAAACAGCCTCCACTCACGCACACAACCAGACACACGGGAGACCAGCCATAAGATCACGGACAGAAAACACTGTTAAAAAAAAAAAAAAACTCCCGCCGTGGTCTCAGTCCACCACACGTCCGAGCGGACACACAGCTGATCAACCCATTTCTTACCTTCACTCTGATGTCTAAAACAGGCAGCAGCAGCAGCATCAGTCATCCAGCACCACGTTAATAATCCACCGATCGATACTATTCCCGTTTCGATCGTTACTCGCGGTCTGCCCGTTTCCTCCGTTTGCATTGTGTGAAAGAGAAAAAAAAGTTTTAAGCTGCTGCAGCAGCTGTAGCCTCCCGGCTCCACCGTGTTGTTTCCCCCGGTCTCCTCCCACCGGGACACGGCTGCTGCTCAGCTCGGACGCCGTGTGTCACGGGCGCCGGGCGGTCTGGACCGGGTCTGGACTCGGTACCAGGTCCAGAGATAATTCATTGTCTCTGCTACTGCTTCTCCTGTCAGGACACTTGAAGCTAAAGCTAAGCTAACGTTAGCTAAAAACTTTTTTTTTTTCCACACAATGCAAATGGATGAAACACGCTGACCGGTAACGAGATGTAAACGGGAACAGCATGGAGGATTATAACCTGTTGCAGCTGGATGACTGCTGCTGCCGACTGTTTTAGACACCAAGAGGGAAGGTAAGAAATATTTCCTGAAGGTTTATCAGCTGTGTCAGTGCTGAGGACTGGGGTGTGTGGTGGAGTGTTTGAGGTCACTTTCCCGTCTTTATTTCATGATGACGTGTACATGTTTAGGGTGTGTACCAGGGATGTTCAGCAAGTGAAGTCTAGCTCTCCTGCCATGGGGCGTGGTCTCTTTGCCTGCAGCACGACCATATCGCGACACGCCCCCACCGTCCGGAAGCAGAGAAAACTGCTAATTTATTGACAACTTTGATGCAGAATTTTATATACTTAACAACGTTTTTAGTCCTCCAAATTTGACAGAGTGGTTAATAATATGTTTTCCTGTGGTATTATAAACTTAAAACACATATTTATTATTGGTTTACCCGGTCTTTAAGGAATTTCTGCATGCAAGTTCCTTCTACATTTGAAATCCTATATGCTAAATGCTCCTCTGTATGGATTATGTGTACCCTCCTTTTTCCCTCCTCTTTTCCTCCTTCCTTCCCTCCCTCAGACAGTAAACCAGAGAGTCTGGAGGCTCACAAGATCAAGACAGCATTCTTCACACACCCCACACTGACGGAGATTGGACGCCGGCTTGTCTCGCACTACTTCCTTCTCACAGAGGAAGAGCTGGCAATGTGGGAAGAGGACCCTGAGAGCTTTGGTAATAGAACAGATAAACAGGCTGAATCCAAATGTTTGGGCTTATCTAGACTTGCAGACTGGCTGAGTTAACAGGCATCGTCTCTGGAACTGTCCAGGACATGCAGCGAGGGCTAGCCCGTCTACGAATCAGGTCATGAGCAATGTGGCCTTGGGTGCAACCAATTTTTTTTATTGAATTGATGTATTCATGTTGTAATGGTACATCAATACAGTAGGGTTGTTGTTGACTGTGAACATGATCATCTTGTTCCATTATCACTGTTAATGTGTTGCTTTTTTTAAGTAATGGAAATTTTAATTGTACATATGAAACTTCATAACGAAGCTAATATTCTAATAATATTCCAAGTCAGGAATACGTCATGTTTAAAAGGCTAATGTGGATTCATAGATAAGTGATCGAAGACCTCGGTGGTGTTTTTAGCTATGGCAGCGAGTGAGATGTTTGCAACTTATTTGATTTTCTCATTTTTTATTATCTTTCAGCTGTAGAAGAAACAGGTGGTGACTCTTGGAAATACAGTTTACGGGTAAACACACACACACACACACACACACACACACACACACACACACACACACACACACACACACACACACACACACACACACACACACACACACACACACACACACACACATAATGATCCTGCCTTGTTTGTTTGAGAAGACCACTAAAAGAAAGCAAATCTGCCTCCTTCTGGCTTAAACTGAATGCTAGTTTGAATTAAAACTTAAGTTTAACTTTTAACTTTGTGAGTTAAAGAAAAACAAAACCAAAATGAAAAACAAACACACCCATTCTCAAAATCATAAAATGCACATTAAACAACCATAACAGCAGACAATTTCAATTCAGTCTAATTGCTATAATGCTAATTGTCACAAATATGTTTTAGTGTGTTTGTATTTTCAAAAATTCAAAGCAGCATTTTATGTGGTGGCACTGAGCAGATTGTATCATTGCGGTATCATAAAACAGTTAGTGGTCCCCGGGGCTTTACAGCTTGTTTCTGTGCCTGTGCCTATTTAGTCAGCAGTGGCTTATCTTCAGCTGTTTTTTTTGTGTGATGACATCATTTCTTATCCAGTGTCTTATTTTTTGCCTCAGTTCTCTTCCCATCCCGCTCTTCGCTGAGCCCCATTCTACTTAATTCCATCACTTCAGATGACAAACTTGTACTCTGCCATTGCTTTGAAGTACACTAAAGCATAATTTCAATGAACCTTGAGGTTCTGTTGTAAAAGTTCTTATTCATTTACAGCAGAGTAACGGAAGAAATGCAGCCTGACCGTTTATGAGAGACAATTTAGATTTTTTTGTTCTAACAGTCTTTTTTTTGTTTGTTTTTATTCATTTTTCCTTTTTGATTGCTCTGTGCTACAGTGGTTTTGTTGAAATGCGTGAAGTGATGAGCACTTTACAGACACAGAGATTATGTGCTTAATTAAATGTGATTCAATTATAAATACAAGTGTGTAATTATTCATATTTCAAAAATTTGAAAAAAAGAGTAATTGGTTGGTAATTGGAGATGAAGCTCAAAGTGCTTTACAATGAGGAATGAAACAGTGCAGTTAAGTAAGGGTGAATAGATGGTGGAGCTTAGATTGTTGGGTCCAGAAAATCCAGCCTGACTATCTGAGCCTGAGCACATTCTGACTGAGCCTGGCTTAACTGTTTTTATGGACCCAAGCTCAGTTTGAACCCTACAGTTTTGATATGTTGGCTGTTAGAGTCAAATTTTAAACAAGTTGTTTTAGTGACAGAATTCAGTTCAGATCAGATCTCAGTGAGTGCAACATGGAGGAGACATTTGTGCTCACTGCTCAGTGTATTTTGACATAGTATTATGTAAGTGTTATCACAATCATAAAAGCTGAAAGTCTCTCAAAGATACTCAAACATCTGCAGATCTAAGAGAGAGAAAAGTTACTTTATAGGTTACAGAGGTTAATATCAACTTGTATATAGTACCAAAACAGCAGCAAAATACACACATTCCTGCCAACGTAGTTGTCTTGATTGACACATTAGCACCTTCTCATATTCATGATGGTTCATGAGATGACCTCGTCCCTATCAATATTATCGTTGGTACATATTTTCCCAGCTGAACAAGGTTTGCTTTTGTTTCTCCTGATCTCATCAAGTGAAATTGGCTTTTCAGAAGTGCCATGTATCTTCTGACCTTTTGCCAACAAGGCGGAAAGGTTATACACGCTGTGAGATGTCATGGACACATGCGCATCTACTGAACCATACAGCATGTATTTATGAACTGGCTCAGCCCGTTTTGTCAGATTTCTTACACCTTTATTTGATATTGATTTTTTTTGATGACCTCTAAAACCAATACGTACTGAGGGTGGTTGGACTAGCTTTTCTCTGTCTACACACACACACACACTGACTTTTCATTGAACCAGCAGCTCAAGGCATTGTTTATGTGTTTATTATACCCCTTTGTATAAATATGTCTTTGTGTCTATAGATGGTATGCACTAACGTTACTTATTCATGTGATATTTCCCCCCCTCAACACCACTGAGTGCCCAACAAAACCATAGGTGGCTGCTAAGAATGAGGATGATTGTGATGCTTGAGAGAAAAACAAAATGAATGATAGTGATGACTTCCACCTGCAGTGGCAGAATGTGTGTATCATCTATTCTGCCAATTAAGTGCCTTTCTTTTTGTTGCCTCTGCTCCCATTTGCAGCCTTGTACAGAGGTATTGTTCCTGGATATCTTCCACAACTACAGCCAGACCCTGACGCCGGTGCTGCTGGAAATGGTTCAGAATCTCCAGGGTCAGTTAAATGTCACTTCAAATATTATTGTATGCCAAAAGCACAGTGGGCTCCCTTTTCAGGAAAACCTTTGTCATTCTTTCAATGCAAGGAGACGTGCACTCTGCTGTTCTCAGTTTATTAGATACATATATCGAAAACGACAATGCTTTCTAATACAGCTCTGCAATGACTTCTATCTTCATAAAGTGTGGGATTAAAACAATAACATAAATGGCACACGCAAATGAAACCCGCTCACACGCAAATCAAACATCCGCACGCGCATATTGTGCGTTCAAAACACTTGTGAGCTATTTTGTATCCTGCATCTCTGGTCCCTGGAGCAATATTGTAACCTGCAAGGAGAAAAACACGCTTGAGTGTGCACAGAGTCCACTCGCAAAACTTTCCTCTACTCGCTTGCAACACTTTCCCCTTCTTTAGTTTCTTTAGTGGGCAGTTTTTGTCAGTACGGGCGCGGGCCTGGGGCCATGTCAATCACCATTGTATCCCCGAATATAATTGGTTGAGCGACTTCGCCAATTGGACAGCAAGGTACGGCAACACAACTAGGACAGACGGGACAAACCACACAGCTCTGAATGCCTGAATAACATGTATTGTGATTTGGTGCTATATGAATTACATTGTCTTGACTCGAATGTTTGCAAAATGTCACACAGAGCAATGTACTTCAATATGTTTGTCTGAGCACCGTCTTTTGTTTCCTCCATCGTTGACATTAATCTGATAATAAGCTGATAATTTTTTGTAACTTGGATCCTGTTGCACACATATACCCCTTTCCCACTGGTCAAAAAACCCGTTTAAACCCGCTAACAAACCCTGTTTAACTGACGTGTTGTGCCGTGGACGTCTGTCATGGCGGCCGCGGCAGACTCGCTGTCCTCCGCGGTCCTGGTGCTCCGCAGCAAAGACGGTTTATAAACCAAGACCTTCCATGACGAGTCAGCTTCCTGTATGCATGTCACGTGGGCTTCTGCACGGCCACGCCCCTTTAGGGAGACCAGAGGCAGCATAGAATGTATTGACTCCAATGGGAAAATTGAACGTGAACACAGATTATGGTCAGGTCTTTCTCCCCACAGTCACTGAAGTAAATTTTGGACTCATTTTTCACAAGCCACATCTCTTCTGAACAGTTTGACACGAAAATGGCAATTTTCAGACGGACACATCAGGAGAAAATCCACTTTGTTCAAGACCTGTCTCTGTCTCTACGACACACTCTCGCGAGATTTGGCACAGATCTCCTAGGCAACGTCAAACAAACGGCCGCGAACTCCCGTGAAAATTATTTAAATTATTTTTGGCATGCTAAATATTACTGTTAGTAGTGTAAATATTTAGGGCCCTAGTTTCTTAGACCGAGCGAAGTCTAACCTCAGGGCAGCTTCGCCACGCCAACGGGGCGTGGACCAGGTCCATTTCGCAAGATTGGTGGGCCGCGCAGTCAGACTTAGACCAGCGCAAGCCCTCCCCTCGTCCCTCCCACCGGCGCAAACGGCAAAGAGGGAGGAGAGAGGGCGGGAGGGAGACAGGAGGAGGAGAGAAAGGCGTGGAGTGGGTTTGACACAGCCGAGTCAGATCTTCACCAATCAAATGAGCTCCTCTCCTCACCTTTAACTGCGCGGCGGGTGATGCGCGCTGCAAGTTTGTCATTTTATACTTGGACATGGACGGAGGAGACAGCGACGCCAGAGGCCGAACCTCTCCCCGGAGGAAACAGCTGTTTTGGTCCGGAGGTCCGAGCTCAGAGTGACCAATAATGAGTTTACTAATAATAATACAAATATCCTTAATCAGGTTTGATCTGATACACTGAGAACCCCTGCCCAATGTAAGAAACAACAACTAATAAACTAATAAAGAAACTCACATTTATTCAAACCCTGTGTAAGCAAGATGAGAGGTGTAATCACAACATAAACAAACACCATGCGTAACGGATGAAATCAGCGTAAAGGACGCTCTCTCTCTCTCTGTCCGTCTCTTTTTTTTCTGTGATAGAGATGCTGAGTATACTGTAGTAGGCTATATACTGACTATCTGATACCGAGGCTGTGGTGGACTAAGAGAGATGAAGATTTGTGTTTTGTTTTTCATTACGGCTGCCTGATGCGGTCGCTCGCGCTAATGAATTAATAAGTAAATAAATAAATAAAGCGATCATCACAAGGGCAGAGTGGTATCTCAACACGGCAGCGACATGCAGTCATCCACCCTCAGTCCTGCTTTTGGGACATCCACAGCTGCTTTTCAGTGCCAGTTCGTCCCTGCTGTGTTAATTCAGGTGGAGTTTCCATTACGCGTGCCACAGCCTTTGATCTCTGCTTTGATCTGACGTCAGATGTGAAGGGACAATCTATATAGATATAAATTCACGTGTTGATTCCATTAGTTGCATTAAATAGTGGTTATTGTGGATATTTATTGCATTGAAATGTGTCTGGAACTGTGGAGATCTGCCTGTGAGGTCTTGGTGACGTGTGTGCACTGCAGGTCAGTCAGTCAAACTTCCACTGCACCTGCTGCGCTTCGCCCTGCGCTGAGAGTAGACCTGGTTGGAGGTGGCGAGCTTTCAGCGCAACCTCGGCGAGACATTTTCGCACAAAACTTCCACTGCACCAAGCTGAATCTGTGACGCCTCCCCCTGCTGCGCGGCCACGCCTATCTCAGCGCAGCGCGATCTACAAATCTCCCAATCTGACTTTGCGCTAGGCTGCGCTGGTCGAAACTTGCATTAGACCGGCTGCACTACCTTGCGCCACCTGCGCTGCGCCAGCAAACTAGGGCCCTTGATGTTATCATAAGAAAATATAAATATCTCACTTTCATCTACCTACAAATTGTATAAATCCACACACACACAGACGAGGTGGGGAGACGGTTGGCCACGCCCATTTAGAGAGACAGGAAGTGTATACCATTTCATATCATTGGAGCAGCCGTTCATGGAGTATCTTTCCATTTATTGAATATCTTTGTCCGCAGGTCAGCCAGACGCCTCGTCTGCCTCGGCGGACGGACACACTCCGCAGCGGGCGGCTGTGGCATGACAACAGTGTTGCTTGCACCACGGATGAGAGTGGGGCGACAGGTTTTTTGGTCAATGGGAAAGGGAAAGGGGCCAAATGCCGATTGTTAGCGGGTCGACCTGCGTTTAAAGAACCCGCTTCGACCCGCTAATTTTAGTGGGAAAACGGCTATAGACATGTTTTTATTTTGGGAAAACTATTCTAGATGTAATTCTCGGTCCCTGAAAAAGTTTTGCAAGTCGACTCTGTGCACGCTCAAGTGTGTTTCTCTCCTTGCAGGCAACAATATTGCTCTAGGGAGCAGAGATGCAGGATACAAAATAGCTCGCAAGTGCTTTGAAAGCGCTCGAAAAAACAATATGCGCGCTCTGATCTTATTTGCGTGCACGTGGGTCTCATCACGCATGCGCAATTTATGTCAGTGTTTTAATCCCATATAAGGTCATGAAGTTCAGGTTTCGTAGGCGCAGTTGATATTTAATGTTTGTTCTAATTGTTATTTTTGAGGCAGTTTGTGGTGCAGGTACGGGTTATTGTATTGTTCTGGATATATTTAATGCTTTTACATAGCATTTATATACCTTATACAAAACACTTATGCAAATTATCTTAAAAGATGCAATATAGATAAAATTGCCTTGCTATGCACATATTGTGCTGCATTCAATCCTTGTAACACAATATGTGCCACATGAAATGTCGAATGGTTGCTTCTGCGTGACTGATACATTTCGAATTTTGTAAAACAGCAGAGCATGCAGGTTTGTTCATGTCGCCTTTTAGCAGTCACGGTATGTGTAACATGCAGTCTGTAGGCTTGACAGCACCTTCAGGTTCCCTGGCGATGACCTACATCATAACAGCTTCTCTCAACTCATTAGTCAGTCACATACATGAACACATACACACTGCTCTCTTGGTGGTGTGTAGATCTTCTGTTGCTCAAACACACATCATGGTCTGTTTCCGGGTCTGTTAAGTCCTATAGATCTGCTGTCATCTTAAAAAAAAGACTTGCACTATTACTTGCATTATTTTATCCCTTATCTTCCAAATGCAGCCTGCATCTGCACTGAAATTACATCCAATGTGTTTTTGTGCCTTTGCAGGCCCAACCAATGTTGAAGACTCCGTCCAGCTGCTAATGAAGGATGCAGGTGAGTCACCGGCTTCATCTACTCTTTCTGCCTAAATGACTGATTTGTACTCAAGAACCGGATTTAGCTGACATTACTATAATGTCTTCAGCACAAAATGTGAAGCCTGTCAGATGGGCTTTGTCATGGAAATTATATAACTACATTAAACAATGCAAAACCAAGGAGAGGGTGAACAGGGTAAAATGAGATGGGTTTGAACAATGAGAGCAACAGGATGTAGAACAAGCATTCTCAAATGGATATTTCTACCTACAGATTCTCTTTTGAGTTGCATTTTATAATGCAATCCAATATATCCTGCCCCCTTCTCCTCCTCCTCTCTTTTCTCTGTCTTTCTAATTCCCTTTGCTAAGAGTGCCTGTGTTAAAGCTGGAAACCTGTAGAGATCTCGGCAGTCTGCTGACAGTGTTGATAAAACGGCACACATCAGTGGATGATCAAGCTGTGCTGTGGTCATCCACGACACACATAATTTGTGACACAGTTAAAGCAGATTGAAGAGGTTAAATGGGAGTACAAGAACCACAGGGACTTATTCTGTTTGAATAAATAAATCAAAGAGTATATCAGTGCTGATACATGTAGCATTTTCTTTTTTTGCTGCCAGCGCCAATGAGGTATTTACATCTTTTTGTAGCCCTTGTGTCTGTACCACCTTTGTCATTTTATTGCTGCACTGGTAACCGCATTAACTTCCTCTTTGTGAAATATTTAACATTAGTACTGAGTGCACTTTGACCAGTAGCATACAACAGAAAACTTACAAAGACCTAATTTTGAACCACAAAAATAGGACTCTATATCGTCACCAACAAATGTGATAATCAAAGTGCTAATGAAGAACTAAGAATAGCACTACAGAGCTCTTATCTGCCTTTTCATTGTTCAGTTGAAGAAAGAAGGAAAGCAAATGCACATTATTCTTTGTGAGTGTTTTGCAATTTCCTGTCAGTTTTATGTACAGTGCCTAAAAAACGTTACTCCTCAAAGCTTTGGGTTTATGATAAGGGCCAAAGCTACTCCTTGAGTACAGTACCTTTGGACTATCCATCTTCCTGGCTATCCCTCCGTCCATCTGTTTGCCAAGATAAATGAGAGAAACTATGTCTGTAAGGCATTTTGCAGCTCAATAAGATTTTTGATCATTCCACTGAGAGAGACCTATTGTGTTTTATATACTTCCCGGCTTTCTTTTCTCTGCTTTGGCTTTTCTCTCTTTTTCTTCTTCTCTTTATAGGTGCGTTTCCATTACCCCTACAAATGCGCAAAACCTAAATATAACAATAAAAAAACAGGTAATGGAAACTCCTACATTTCGAAAAACCTCTCTAATATTGCTAAAAGGTTTTTACGCTCTAATGAGGTGGTTTTTCAGGCGTATCGATATAAACGTGTATCGCAAAAGTGCTGTGGAAACACTTTTTTCGCATTTACACATCACCGGCGTCACTGGAGTTGTGTGTGTCCATAGCTGGGTTGGTTTGTGACTGGAGGGGACGAATGTATGACATGCTTTTTGGCATGCATTGCTGACCTGGGCATTGTTTCTCAATAAATTAGAAAAACCTTTCCTATCATTCTCCTTTCCCGTGCATGGTTGAAGGAGATTGGCTCGCATCCACGCTCCACTCCCTCCTGCGCCGAAATGTCCCCTCCAGTCACATAAACCAACCCCGGTGTGTGGACACGACCACCGTATATTGTTGTCAGCACCTCATCAACGCTGGTGTCCTTTATTTGTGGCCGCTGCCAGTGCCACACGGGCTTTGCCTTTCAACAATCAAGCGCTGTTTTCGTCTTTGTTAAAAACAATAACAGCAGCAGCTCACTGTACCGTCACCATGGAAACGCAAGATGCTTACGTCCAACTTCCTCAAAGTGAAGTCTCGCAGGGCGAGAATTATGGGATATCGTGAGACTAGATTACGGCTCATTTGCAAAACACCTTTCAAAGGAAACACCCGCAAATGGCAATTGCGCTTTTTAAAATTTTCAGAGATATCCCTTTTATTTTGCAAAAATCTGTAATGGAAACGCACCTTATGACACCACACTTAAACGGACATTCTTGAGATCACAGTGTGCTCTTGCCCAGTGCCAACCTTGCATAAAACCCTATAATTAATTTAATGGAAAAAGTTTCAGTTTCACTCCTCCTTTTCCTTCTGTCATTCTTTTCATTTTGCTATCTTAAAATGCAACAAGACACACTTGTATGTTTTTCAATATTATATTGTTCTCATATTTCATTTTTCTGTTCTCATTTTCTTTTGTCTTTTGTAGTGTTCCCTCTATGCTTTTGCCACTATTTCACCAATTTCTGCTTGAATACCCCCTTTTAGTTTTGTTTCTGATATACAGTATTTGCCAAGAAATTGCTGTTGCTGAAATTGCTTTTCTATCATTTTATCTTGGTTATGATTATTTTGCATGACAGAATTATAGCAGATTTATCTTATTGTTTTTCATTGAACTGAGGAGCCCAGTTTGAAATGATTTGTATCCACATTAAGCAATCAAATTTTGAAGATTGAAATAAAACCTAACAAGTGATGCAATGCAGTGTGATTAAGATAAGACCTTCACTACTCCTGTAGTGGAAAAATGCTAAAAAGTACTATTAAAAGTAGCAACTAAAAATAAGCTGCACTTTTATAAAGCTGTTGTATGTCTGTTGAATGGTATTTCTTCCACAACTAGCTCTCTTTTGTACTGCACCTTTTAGATATTTTATATTTTCAGTGGTATTATGACTAAATTGAATTGGTTTTCTGACTTTGGTTGTTTTATCTGCAGTGTACAATGCAGTGGGACTGGCAGCCTATGAACTGTTTGACAATGTGGATTTTGACCAGTGGTTCAAGAATCAGCTTCTTGGAGAGCTGCAAGTCAACCATCACAGGTACCGTGTTGGGAGTGATGCATTTCTTACCGTATGTGTGTGTGTGAACACCAATTACGGACACATTTTGCATTCCCAGTGTTATGTATGTTTGAAACAATATGAGTGACACCTTAAGTGATTCAGGAGGTGTTTTTGAAATGGGTGGTTGTTTTACTGCATCTGCGTCTGATACATCACATAGTTAACATTCTTTTCTGTGTAACTCAATGTAATTGACTATTAACCTCTGTCCAGCTATTAATTACAGTCAGCAGCACAGTTGCTGCATGCCAAAAGACTCATAAGTAGCCAACTGATGTTTGGAGCCAGAGCCTGTCACGATGACATTAACAACCGCTACTTGTTCTCCTATAATCACTCTACAAAAAAAAAAAAAAAACAGTTGTACAAACTGAGAAAGAACATGAATATGGTCATGGCTCAGCTGCAATAAAAATAAACAGTGACATGATAGATGAGTGCATTTAAATGCATTCATCTATCATTTAAATAGTGTTGGGAAAGAGGGAGAGTGGCCAGAGGCAAGGTGGCATGAGTGAGATGAAGAACAAAGAAATGCCCCATACACACAGAGATGACAAGACTATCAAAATTTTAAAAAAAGCCTGCAGGACTCAAAAGGTCAGCCACACAGGTTGGTACTGACGTCAGAGTGCAGGTCTACTGATGTCATGGTGGCTCTGTTCCCACACGCTGCAGGTGTGAATAACTTATTTTTATTTTGATTCAGTTCACACCCTTTCAATATAATTGGCATTTTCTTTGTAGATAACGAAAGTTTTACTTGATTATTTTGTGAATAAGTCAAAATGACTGCTGGTCACAGGTGTACGAATAGAAATTAATGAGAAATAAATATGAATGAGCAAACGACACAGGAATTCAGCCAAACACCACCTCTGTTGATCTTAGTCATCTTGGTTTCTTACACACTTGCACACAAATGTGAACACACATCTATATTTTTTTAACGCCAATCCCATAATAACAGATGAAAAGAATAAAGGAAAACTAACAACTGTTGAAACACTACTGAATGTTTTGATGACGGTGGAGGGATTTCATCCATTCAGTTGTCTGGCTCAGGGCACAAATGCTAGCAGCCTGTTAATAGTTCTTTGCACTCTTTATATCTTTGATAATTAAAAGATAACACTGCCCTAATCCTTTAACTAATGTGTTTTTGAAACAACATGGTGATAAAGCCTTGTGCTAAGAGGATTTCTTTTTTCTCCCCCCACCAAAGAGATTGTCTTAGTCAGTATCTGGATAGGGCATTTTTAAAATCAATTTCTAGTAAGTAATGTATGGGTCTTCTTGATGTAAAAGTTCACACAGTTATGCACTGTACTTTCCATTATCTCTTTACGTTTAAGTAAAGCCAAGGACAACACAGACACAAACTTTTCAACTCCCATTGAGTCGTCAGTTCTGATGTGCTGAATCAGGCTGTCAAGATTTTAGATGTTCCCACTCTCTTTTGAGGAGGCTGTAAATTCACCATGGATAATAAAGCAGGAACATGTTCACTGATCTCCCTCACTAAGAGGAGTTTTTTTTGTAGTTCTTTTGGCCAATGTCCATGTACACTATTATTCAAACCCCAACCTCAGTACTTGGCGGAGCATCCTTTCTTGCCTTTATAACCTCGATGAAGTGATTTCAGTAAAACCTAACAAGCTGCTGACACCTCTCTTGTGGAATCTTTGCCCATTCTTCTCATCCAAAAGCTTCCAACTCATTGAGGTTTGATGATTTCCTTGCTGCATCTTTAAAATCCCACCTATGATTTTCTATGGGATTTATATTTGGAGACCGAGAAGGCCATTCAAGGACTTTTCAGGCCTCTTGATTAAAATGTTGTGCTTCCTCTAAGAGCCAGGTAGGTTTGCTATAGAGCAATTACTTTTGAAATTCCTCACAATTTGCCCAATGCTGTCTAAAGGAATACTCCAGAAAACATTTTAAATCCAATTGCCCTTGTGGTAGCTTGTTGCAACACACCTTGAATACATCCCTGGATGGGGTTGCCTTTACATCAATACATTATGGTTAAGTGATAAACCACAGTTCAGGAAGCTTACTGGTTTTATTCAACCTTTGGTCATGCAGATCAGCCATAGAAATCAACATGATAAAGATGTTTGGTCCAATCTGTAACCTAAAAGGGGAAGTGGATCCTTGTTCGTAGTATTTCTAGGAAAGACTAATGCAATTGTATGTGATTTATTGATTGATTATTATAAGCCTTATCTGGCCCACTCCCTAGGTAGTTTAACAAGTTGCTAAGTATCTAAAATGCTCAAATGTTTACATTGTTAATTCAACAGTTAACATTTATCAAGCTCAAACAACAACTAGTGAGAGACATACCAGCGAGATGAGGTTGCCAGCTGCACCAAATGACAGTCTTTTGTATCTACTTGATTGGAGAGCTGGACCAGGTGCTGCTCCAATCATGGTCCTTGGCTCAGACGGTACGCAGGAACTACAGTGGCTAGAGCCAAACATTCATTGGGGATCACAAATCTGAAATACTGTATTATTCATTTTCCAATTTAAAGGCTAGGGAGGCAGCTTTTTTCTGACAGTATTAGGCAAAAACTTACACACTAACCTTGGGGATAATGTAAATGAAGTGATGTGAAAAAAGATCAGACGTCTGCGTCTCCCCTAGGCTCTGTTTTCAGCCTGCAAAGAATCTACCCGTGACGGTTGATTTTGACCAATCACAGAGCAGCAGCCCTTATTCGTATTATTTGGACGTTTTAAAACGTAAGAAAGAGACGTTTTTTCTGTACTCGCTGCTCTGGCTGAGGGGATGAGAACCATGTGGACTCAACTCAAAGCTTTTTTCTAGATTTCTGCCTCCCTTTCCTTTAACTGATAAAGACCTAATTTAATGTAAAAAAAAATGGCTCTGCAGCAAAGGCTGAATATAAATACATAAATCCTTACTTTGGCTGCTTGAGTATTTATGATATAGATTAGTTAAATTACAGCTGCTTCCACTTTCACCATCTTTTTTACCTTGTAAAAATGAATTTTTGAAGCAACATGTATTTCCACACGATAAAAACACTTAAACTGATGATACAGAATTTTAATTAAATATTCTCAGGAACTGAACTACACATTGTACAGTTTATACACTCAGCAGTTAGAAAGTTTCGAGTGTCATTTGCAGTGTGATGAACATTTGAAAGAGCTGTCACACTTTGTGGCAGTGACTCAAAAAAGGTTAAATCAAATTTAAACATGCTGCACAATAGTCTGAGCTTTACTGGTTGATGTTTCTTTTTACTGATGTTGCTTAAAGTTAATGCCTAAGGTGCTCAGGTTGATTGATATTGGGGAATTGCAAGGACCAGCTCAGAGCTCATTAAGTATTATATCGTAGACTTGTGATTAGTTATAATGGCCTTTGCCACCTCACTTATCTGAAGTGTTCAAGTGCCACAGCCTTATAGTCTTCAAATAATCATTTCTCGCTCACTACAATAATGATTTTTCAAAATTACCTTTTCTCCCTGCTCAATAGGGCATCATGATTCATTGTTTTCATTACACGTAGATAATGTTTATGCATACTTAATGCAAATAATCAGTGATTGCCTACTACTTTTGTGCAAGTATATTTTCCTGTGTTTGAGTGTACAAACACAAGTAAACAACGGAAAAGATTTAAATGTATTTGCTGATGATGGTTAGTTTTACTTTCCTTACATAGTCAACCCTCTGGCTGCTAAATGCTTGCATATGTATATCTTAATGTGTCTATATTATTTATTTATTCTCTCTGTTTAATTATTTCCTGTGTTTTTGCCTGAGTGTACTGGGAGAAAGCCTATATAAGGAGAGTTGAATTGCATTCAGCTGATGAAGTATTTGACCTGTCTGTTTACTTTATATCAACAATATTGTGTTGTTCCTGAGGAAATAGGGTTAGATACTCCCAGCTCTGATCACATTTAGTTTTGCTACCCTGTGAATATGGTAAGGCTGAAATATTTCCCAAGATTGGCAACATCTCGGGAGAAGCAGAGGGACAATACCTGTCTTGGCATCTGCCAGAAGCAACATTCAAAGCAGAGTTTCTGGTTGACACACTTGCCTGGTGCATATTTGTTGCTGTTACCAGAACATTTCCAGATCAAGCTGAGCTGCCTGTCTCTGGGTATTGGCTGTGTTTATACAGCTTGCTTATTTAGACCTTGATCCACATTGCAAAGAACAATAAAAAGACTAGATAATGGAAGCACTATGCTTAGAGGGGTACAAAAAAGAGCTAAACATAAAGCCTGTTTCTATGGAGAATCCCATGCCACTTGAGCAGCAAAATTAATGGTGTCCTTGACGGTCCCCGGGCTTGGGGAGTAAACCCACCTGCTCCCACACTGGCGAGATTTCAGCTGCCTGCTTGCCTCCAAGCTCATAACCAGGCCAGGCGAGGCAATTTTATTTGTATTTCCCATTTTTACAAAGGGTTTGTCTCAAAGGGCTTTACATAGCATCATAACAACATCCTCTGCCCTTAGACCATCAACTGAGGAAAATCTCCATAGAAAACCCTTTTAACAGGGAAAAAATTGGAGAAACCTCAGGGTGAGCAACAGAGGAAGGATCCCCAGTGTTTCCCATTCATAGACCAATGTGTGGCGCAGCGCCACAGAACCAAGACCAAGCGCCACAAATTGATTCTGCTTTTTTTTTCTATCAACGCAATATTGTTCCGTTCATTCATCTCTGCCTAGCGCCGCTCCGTTTTGGCGTTCTCTCTCACACACACAGAGAAGCGCGCGTGCATAACAGCAATCCATGCAATCCCCCCCCCCCCCCCCCGTCGGACGATCCGCTACCGCCACAGTCTCCTTGCAAACCTGTGGGAAACACTGGATCCCTCACCCAGGACGGGCAGACGTGCAAAAGATGTTGTTTACAAGAAAGCAGTTTATAACACATAATATGCAAAAACATGGGAATTATTCACAAGAATGAAGGCGGCTCCTGGTGGGAGGGAGGCAGGGACAACAGTATGGCGTCATATTTATGTCATAAGTCGAGCGAGCGATAAAACACACATACGTGCAAATTATCTTATATGACACGCGCAGAGTTAAAGCAATACTTACCTTTCTGGAACTTTTGCACATTTCTTTGTCTAAGTTAAAATGCTATGAATAATCTGATGATACATTAAAATGTAAGAGGAACCCAACAGGGTTAAAAACTCATCATTTTTTCATTCTCATATAATTCTGAGAAAAGTCTGACCAATAATATTATTCGGTCCGATTAATAGAGCGACCGAACCTACTTAATATGTAATCACTTTGTGCACTCCTCTCCTCCTCTCCCCCCTCCCGACCAGGAAGAACGCTTATTGACAGAGCAGTAGCAGGACATGAGCAGAGGAGACTAGAGTCACAACACACACTAGAAAGAAGGTTTTTTGGAAATAAATAGTTTTTTAAAAGACCAATAACTGCAGCCGCAGCTGGTCGCGGAGTTTCATCTGATATTGTAGCGTTGATAGTGATCAGCCCCGAGTGATACGTAAACACAGGAAGTCACATGTGTCTATAAAGCATCCAGTGCTAACGGCTAGGGGGCTAGGCTACTGTTAGCTCTGGGAGTTCTCAGCGGTCCGGACCCGGTTGAACTCCGGACCGGCGCGGCTCCACTTGGCTCGGTCTGGATTTATTTTGGCCCTGAACCAGCGCATCAGGTGGCGCTGGTCCGGCCGCCAGCCCGGCTCGTTGAGAACTGTAATCTGTGTCTCCAGTAGCAGTAGGCTAACAACAGTTTATTATAAAACTCATCAGTCATCATCACTGAGTCCGTTTATATGGTTTAAAACTCCGGTGTTGTGTTTGTTTGTGTTGTTCCCGTTTCACTCGCGTTCCTGTTCTGTTTAGCGTTGCCATGCCAACGCATGCAGCAGGGAGGGAGGGGGCTCGTGGAGGTGCGGCAGGAGGGAGAGGTGGGTGGGACTTGTGAGGGAGGTGGAGCTGTTGATTTTCAAATGTTTGTGCTGTGCTGAGTGAAATGCCAGATCAGTAAGTATTACTTTAACTGCCGCGTGCACTTTTTTAGTCCTCGCCCGCACAAATTCAACAACCGAGAGCGTACAGGCAGGTGCGAGCGAGTAAAAACACACAGCAAGAGCTAAAAAATGCATCCTGATGTGTATGTTAAACTCTACAGCACGCGCACAGGAGCTGCTGTGTGCGCGCTGGCTGCGTGTGAGATAAGATAATTTGCGCGTATGTGTGTTTTATCGCTCGCTCGACTTATGGTAAATGGTAAATGGTCTGTATTTTATATAGCGCTTTTCCATCGGAAACGATACCCAAAGCGCTTTACAGTATATCATACATCACATTCACCCATTCACACACACATTCACACACTGATGGCGGAAGCTGCCATGCAAGGTGCTAACCACGACCCATCAGGAGCAAGGTGGGTAAGGTGTCTTGCCCAAGGACACTACGGCAGCAACCGGGACAGAGCAGGATTCGAACCGCCAACCCTCTGATCATTGGACGACCCGCTCTATCACCTGAGCCACTGCCGCCCCTCATTATGTTAGTACTTATGACATAAGTATGACGCCATAGAACAGGCCAACTTAATGGGAGTGGTGCATACACCGTGGAACCGGGGGGGGGCAGGGGGGCCATGGCCCGGGTAACTTTTGTGCTCTGATTATTTTATGAAGCTGTAGTAAAAAGTTGTATCTGTGTTTTTAAGAGCCAAGTCACCACCACACACACCTTCACTGCTGCCGATAAAAAAACAACTGTCACTGAGTGCTGCATTTCGATTTGAATTCGTGAGTCTATCAAGTGCATTGTTAACAATACGGCATGCGTGAGTGTCTGAGGCGTATCACGAAGCGAGCTCAGCCTACCCGGGGTTACTCTCAGCCTATCCAGCTGAACCTATCCACAACACTGTCACTCCGGATCAGCGGTGCCACGACGCTGGTTATCAACTTGGTAACTCAACCCCGGCTTGTCTGTGAATCTGTGAACGCGCACGTATAAAGGGCGGATTCAAGGCAGCTGACAAATCACAGCCAGAGCACCGCAGAGAGTAGCCAGGTGAGCGCACGCCTTATTTCTCCTGTGATGAAGAAAAAAAAAGAAGACTGCGGTCCGACCTGACCCGAGTTATTGAATGTTTACGTTTATTTAGAAGAAGTTTAATTGGTGCTGATTAAACCTGTAAATGATGCTGCTCTGGATACGATTCTTTCCTTATATTCTGACTCTTTTAAACAGTGGCCAAACAACAGAACCATTTTATTATATTAGACTATAGCCCATGTTTTCCATCTTTGCTGAGCATAAGCCTGTCCCATATAGACGCGTGTCTCTCTAGATGGGTCCGCTCGGCGCACACACACACCCTCCAAAAAAAAAAAAAAAACTATTGTCAGAAGTCCGGGCTGTGAGAACCGGCAGCCTACCTCTGGTATGGATAACCAGCGTGATGATCCAATGGATTTGATCGATCCCGGAAAATCTGTTGTTGTGATAGACTCATGTGTTTTCATAATGTTTCATAAACTGGATACAATCACCGCAACTCTGTCCGGAGCTTCGCTACTTTTATTTCCGTATCCTTGGTAACAATAACCCCCGGTACAAGGACACCCCCCCACCCCCACCCGCTTGACTTGAAATTATGGCCCCCCCTTGTCCAGATGCGTTCCGCGGTCCATGGAGTGGTGGATGGCAGACTGATTCGTGAGAAAGGAGGGCAGGCCAGTTTAACAGCAGGGGGAAGGGGGGAAGGGAGCGATACAGGTGGCAGTTGGTGCAGAGAGATGGAGCTCCAGTGGATCTGTGGAAACAAACTACAAGGTGCAACAGATAATGAAAATGACAGTTAAAAATGTGCAACAGGACAGGACAGGGCTCCATGTAACCAGATGTGTCCCCCAGCAGTCTAACACCCCGTCCTGACATACAGCGATGCAACAGCAACCCGAGCGAGCAAGGAAAAGTGATTAGAATGCGTACTTTTCAATCAGCCTGTCCAGACGTGCCGTGAGCGATATCGCTCCGTCCAGCGATGTCGCCCAACCCTGAAAAAATCACTTGCTCTGTCTCTATCTGGACGACATTTGTGTTTAGGGGTGTTTTGGTGTCCCCCACCAAACCTTTTTGAGTTTTCACTGCCGTTTCGCTTGTTTGCTGTATGTCTGGACGCGGTATAAGCCTATAGTTTAGGTTTTAAGCCTGTAGCATGGATGCAAACAGCGCGCCGAAAAGCGAAACTCGCTTTTTTCATGACCAATTAGGTGACTTGTGTGAATCGTTCAGATCCGAAGAGTTTTTGTTTTTGGGAGGGGGGGGGGGTCTCAGCGTCTCAGCTGGGGGCAGTAAAATGTTTTTCTAACAGGCTGACAGTGACAATCACGTGAAACTGAGGCGAACTCATTCATGGTTGCCTCTGATTACACTAACAGCCTACCTCCAATGTAGACGCGCGACATGCGCGCTCGTTAAAGCGGCGCGTATCCGCGTACATCGGTGCGACAGCGACGCCGTTTTCCCCCCCGTGCATGTGGAGCTGTGCGTCACGGACATGCACGGTTCCCTACGTTGCTGTGTCAGGCAGGTGTTTCCCACGGAGCTCTGCCCCGTTTCAGAGGTGAAGGAGAGACGTCGCCTCCGCGATGTAGAATGTGTTCAATTAAAGTGAAACTAACACATTATATAGGCCTATATGTCCATTACACACTGAATGAAACATCCCATGTCTCTATTTATTCAGTTTATTTTAATAGTAATAATTATGACTAACATTCAGTGAAGACCTAAAAATCAGTATCTCCAAAATGGAAATATTGCAAAGGTTTTTTTTTTTTTTTAAGCATTTTTAATCTAGAAATGTTGGCCTTCTGAAAACTATGTCTATCTATATGCACTCAATACTTGGTTGGGGTTGAACTACTGGAAATTGCCTTTCCATGATATTGTAATGTACTTATTTGTTAATGGTGAGCACCCCCCCCCCCCGGGAAATTCCTCTCTTTTTTGGTCCTGACCCGTTTGCATCCCTGCTGTAGATGTAGATAGAGTGTCTGCCTCTGACCCATTGAGAGAGCTGAGGGCTCTACCTTCCAGTCTGCTTTTAGAGATGCTGGGAGTCACTAACAGACCTGCATTCTGGGAGCGAAGTGCTCTGCCAGGACAGTAGGGAATGATGAGGTCTACAGATGAGATGGAGCGTTGTCATTAAGGGCCTTATAAGTCAGCAGAACGATTTTGAAGTGTAATAACTGTAATATTCTCTTTTCCGGCCTACCACACCGTAGCACACACAAATTACAACTTGTCCAAAATACAGCTGCCAGAATACTCACCAAAACTAGGAAATTTGATCATATAACCCCAGCTCTAATCTCACTCCACTGGCTCCCAATCAAATCCAGATCAGATTTCAAATTACTCCTACTGGCCTACAAATCCCTACATGGACTTGCACCTCCATACCTGTCACACCTACTCACCCCATACACTCCCACACGTGCCCTCCGCTCACAGAATGGTAACTACCTAATGGTCCCCAAAGTCAACAAAAAATCAGCAGGCGGAAGAGCATTTTCCCACCGTGCCCCACTCCTCTGGAACAGGCTCCCGCAATCAGTTAGAGATGCAGATTCCATAACCATTTTCAAATCCAGACTTAAGACCCATCTATTTTCTCAAACATACGGTATACCCTGATAGCACGTTTCATTTCTGTTCTGTTGTTTGTTTTTGCTTGATTTTTGCTCTTTGTTTCGTGCCACAATCGTCACTGTTGTGCCACAATCGTCACTGTTGTGCCACAGTCGTTGTTGTTGTTGTTGTTGTTGTTGTTGTTGTTGTCATGTTGGCCTAATTGTCATCTCTGATTCTCTCTTCTGTGTGTGTTGTCCTGTAAAGTGTTCTGAGACCATGTTTTGGTGATTTTACACTTTAAATAAAGGTGAATTGAATTGAATATTCTATATCCTACAGGAAGGCAACAGAGAGAAGCTAAAATGGGAGAGATGTTTTCTCTCTTACTGACTCCTGTCAATACCCTTGCTGCAGCGTTCTGGACTAGCTGGAGACTCTTTAGAGAGTTTTTTGGACATCCTGACAAGAGAGAGCTAGAGTAGTCCAGCCTAGAAGTGATAAATGCATGGACCAGTCTCTCAGCATCACCCTGAGAGAGGATATTCCTAATCTTAGCTATACTGCGCAAGTGAAAGAAGGCAGTCCTAGTCACATGCTTTTTTGTGGGAGCTGAATGAAAGGTCCTGGTCAAAAATGACTCCAAGGTTCCTCGCAGTTGTACTTGAGTTCAGGGTGATGCCATCCAGAGTAGCGATCTGATTAGAAAAAGTGTCCCTGGGATGTTTAGGTCCAAGCACAATGACCTCTGTTTTATCTGAATTCAGTAGCCAGAAGTTAGAGCACATCCAGGATTTAATGTCTTTCAGGCAGTCTTGCAGATTGATGAGGCAGCTTCAATCATCTGGCTCTATCGATAAGTAGAGCTGAGTATCATCCACATAACAATGAAAATTTATCAAGTACTTCCGGATTATATCGCCTAATGGGAGCATGTAAAGGATGAAGAGAATTGTCCCCAAAACGGAGCCCTGTGGTACACGTAACTCTGCTGTACTCGAATGGTCATTATTAACAGCGAATTGAAACCTGTCATAAGTATGACTCAAACCATTTCAAGGCTGATCCTTTAATCTCAATTTCATGGTCTAGTCTCTGCAGCAAAATGCTGTGATCGATGGTGTCAAATGCAGCACCAAGGTCCAGAAGTACAAGTACAGAGACAAGACCTCTGTCTGAAGCTATAAGAAGATCGTTAGAGACTTTGACCAGTGTGGTTTCAGTGCTATGGTGTTCTCTGAATCCAGATTGGAAAGCTTCAAAGAGCTTGTTACTGTGCAGATGTTCATGTAGCTGCTCCAGGACAACCTTCTCAAGGATCTTGGAGATGTAGGGGAGGTTGGATATAGGCCTGTACTGTAGTTGGCTAATACATCTGTGTCCAGTTGAAGTCGAAGACATCCTTAAGTAGTCTTGTCGGGACTGGATCAAGCAGACATGTGGCTGACTTAGAAGAAGTCATTGCAGAAGTTAAGTCTGACAGCTCGATGGGGGAGAAGATGTCCAAGTTAGCACTAAGTCTGGCAGGTGCTTTTGTAGGCACTGTAATATGTGGTCCTTGTTCTAATATTCACAATCTTTTCAGTAAAGAAAGTTAGGAACTCATTTCTGCTGAGAGTCGGAGGGATGCATGGCTCAACAGCACTATGGCTCTTGGTCAGCCTGGCCACAGTGTTGAAAAGGAACCCAGGGTTTTGTTAGGATGGGGTTTCATTTAGAGAGTTAATTCCTGGGATTTTCTTTTCATATTTTTCAGTGTTGCAGTTATTCACTTAGTACCTCCACATGAAGCTGGAATCAAGTCCAGCAAGTTGCTGCTGTGAGGTTGTCAATTACAGAAGCCATACACCTGATGCTGTATTGATAATGAATGCAAACCTTTGATGCAGTTACAGAGTCGATCTGAAGTATTGCAACACAGCACTTATGCCCTTGTGAGGCATGTTGTCTTACAATGATGCAAACAAAAGGCTACAGAGCCATCACAAACCCTCTCCCCTCCTTCAGCGTGATGGAGAAAAAGCAAGGAGATGAAAGAAAGGTATCATCTGTCATTGCTTTTATTGGACCTGCAGGCCATCTCTCTTCACAGAGAACTCCTTTTTAGAAAACTGTGGGACACCAGATATAGACTTAATGTAATTATATAGCAGATGTGGAGTTTTAATAATATCACGTCATAGAGTGACTCATTGTTCTCAGGCAGGGTATGTTTAGATTTTGAGATCAATCATTGAAAGTTTTATAGCATTCCAGATGTAATTACTTTTTCAAGAAATGGTCTAAATATGCAAGTGTTAAAAATAGTAACTGGACAATTGACACTTTTAATTGCAAAACAAATAACATTATGTCAGCAAGTGGCCATGGTACAAGTTTGATAATACCCTCCAAATTTGCACATTCCATGAGTGTAATTGCGTTCATGGAGGGACATAACTGTGTTAAGTTTTAGCCTTGTGTACGTTTGTATTACACAATATGAAGCGGTAGCCGTTTGAAATTGAACGATTGAATGATTTGACAGCAAAACTGTTGTGTGACTTACACTTGTGGCTGAGCTTCAGGCGTAGAGTAAAAACCCCCGCTGAAGAAGAAACACAAAGCCCACTGTTACTTTTTGACATGATGGCTTCTCAGACGCACAATTTATGCCCAGTCGCATGTATCTGCACACAAGCTTAAATCTCAACTTGCTGTCTGTCTTTTCTGTTTGAAAGTGATGGCAGATGACGGCATCTCATCTTTGAGCACATACACACATGCCCGAACACAAAACGAGTCTGTGACTTGTACTGGACACGGCTGCACACACCTGTAGTATCACTCACACTGACATCTCAGAATTGCCAGAAGGAGCTCTTTGTGTCACCTAGACACACACTGATACGGGGTGTGCTTCATCACTGTACTGTCACACTATGGCAGCACTTTGGCATTGCCTTTTGTGGCTTGACCTTTTGTGTAGAATTCTGTTCGAAAAGGCAGTCACTCTCCTGGGTTGTTAAATGATGTCCACTAGTTGTTTTTTATTTTAATGTCCCTTATTTCTAAGGTTTTATCACTATGCATGTTTTTTGTTGGTGTAATCCTCCAAAATAAACTCGATTTTCATATTCACACAAATAGGACTGGGATTAGGACATAAAAGAAGCCACCATACTGGACTTTTAATACAGCTCAGATACATGATGTTATACTATGCTAGCTGTAAATAAATATTATCAGATTGAGTTCTGCTCCTGTTACATTAGTTCCTTTTAGTGTAAGATTACTCCTTCTTTTGAATCACCTCATGTTGTGATTTAAATTGGTTCACCCATTAGAGTTTCCTATTTATATTACATTTAAAAAACCCTGGTTACTGTAGAAACATAATTGAAGTACCATGAAACACACAACATATGGAGCCAAAGCAGCATTGTACAACGTTGACAGACTGCATGCCCATGTCCAACAGAGCTAACTCTTTTACACACAATTCCCTGAACTTGGCATAATGTCTACAAAATAGGAGCAAAGGAAAAACTGTGTTTGAAATTATCATTGTGGTTTTCATTTAGTGCATGCATGTTGAGGCCAAATGGAGTTCCCGTGTGTTTCCAAAAGGATGAGCGTGGTTGCTGCCAGTTGTGTGAAACTATGTAGGAGGAGGTGAGTTTAACAGGGGTGACTCATGTCATGTTTTGACTGATGGACATGTACCCCTGTCAACCTGCCTGTCCATCTGCCTTTGCAGTCCTTTTTTTCCATTTTGCCAGAAATGATAATGAAAACACTAACAGCTGCAGTGCGCACAGCTAAAAGCAGCAGACAGGCACCAAACTCTTGTATTCTGTGTTGACATAATCTTTTAGTCACTCACAACACAGGCCATGAATGAATAATGATCGACATGCAGTTAATGATGTCATCATAAATAATCTAGATGGTTGCCAAGATTTATATTGTGTTTGCTCCAATCTGCCAGTAATTGTCTGTTGCACAACACAATGTGTCTATAACTCACAGATTTACCTTGTCTGAGTGTAGTGACAACAAATAATCATTAGTAATTGAATTATATACACTTGTAACGGACTTACTATTTGAGTGTCAGTGGTTTTGTGCCAAAGCGTTGTTTGGAGCCTGATTATAGAGGGAAGTCTGGGAATGTGCCCATGGCTGTTGTCCACTGGCACTGCTGTACCTGTTCTACTGCGATGGAACCACCCCATATGTTACTGCCTCTGTAAAAGCATGAGGGAAATCAGTTTGGGCTGGTTGCTTTTTTTTTTTAAGTAATTGGACTCTAGTTTGTTTTCCTGTCATGCTCCTCTGCTCCTGAGCAATTTACCCAAGGTTTGTCCAAGTTCCATCTTGTTAGAGTTCAAGTTACATTTTGTCTACTGTTACTAGTGATGGTAACTCACAAGCAAACTTCTAATTTCAATATGATTCTGGATCATGCTTTTTGAAAAAAAAAATGCATTTAGAAATCCATTAAGCCAATTTATGAAATGAAATACAAGCTTATTTTCTTATTATCTTATTTCTACCTATTAGCTTGCTTCTTTTACACACACAACCACCCACACACACACAACACACACCAACCATTGTTTGCCAAGTGGAAATCCTGAGTCATGCTGTTGTTTAGTGTCTCCTGGCTTGTGGCCCAGACGTTGGTCTCTGGCTCCCTGTGGATATTTGACAAAAATCCAACATGAGTGTCATCCCCCTATCCTTTATCCTCTCGTCTCTTACTTCCTTCATTCCCCTCCTCATTTCTGTCAGGGCGGTGCTCGGACACAATTTCTGTCGCGGTCACAAACCAGGGCAGGTGCCGAGGGACACTTATATCCTACCCAACGCAACTGTTGGAAAAACCATCCTCCTGAAATTCACTGGCCCACATTAGAGACATGCAACTTAGGCCATTTTAATTCATATCACGCACTTTGTAGCCCCAGAGGTGTTTTGATCACTCTAGTTCTGTAACCAGCCTATCAATGTCCCTCAGGCTTTCTGTTTTTTGCTCACATGCTTTCATTTAAACAAATACAAACATAGTATAATTATTTTTAACAAAACTTTCTTCATCTAATTGCCCTTTCTCTTCAATTTGTCTCTTGGTGTTTTTTTCTTCTTCTTCTTTTTTGAGCTGGATATGCATAACAAAGAGACTGTGATATGGGCCTCTCCTCAGAGCACAAATTCTCCTGCAGTCTTCAGCACACGCAAGATACTGATAAAAGAAATTTCAGGATGAGTGATAAATAATGATGGTGTCAATTTTAAGCACTTGAATAGCTGGCCCTGGTGTTTCTTTCGGCTGGGTCCGTAAGCACAGTGACTAACACTGTGGGGATGAGATTATGGAGCCTGCTGGTTTGTTTGTCTAAATATCGATGTGGTAGATGAGTGCAGAAGTGCAGAGAAATCTGTTGAAATATCTTTTTCTGCAAACAACTTATGCCTCTCCTCTTCTCTACAGATACAAATTAATTCGAAGACGAGTCATCTGGCTAATAGGACAGTGGATCTCCGTCAAGTTCAAATCTGACCTTCGACCTTTACTGTATGAAGTCATCCTCAGCCTCATGCAGGACCCTGACTTGGTGGTGAGTCAAAAATGCACATTTTTTCCCCTCTGCTTATTATGACTGGAACGTCTGCTTTATCTGAAAACACTGGATTTGTAAGTGTAACAGTTGGGCTGTTTTGTGAAAGTGTGTAGTCAGCTACTAGGCACTGTCCACAGTTTAACAGCATGGACCCACAGCTATTGTGCTCCCAACTTCCTACAAACAAATCCAAACAGTAAATCAGGACTGCGAGACAGTTTTGCCATATAATTTTGCAGCATACTGTACTATTTCAGATTGTCTTTTCTATTATCTTTATTCAGTTAAAGAGAGAGAGAAAGCCCTGATCCAGCTTTTGGAAAAGTGGCAGTTTTTTTTTTTTTTTTGCTGCAATCATTCTCACTTCAAATTACCTTTAACCATCGTTGGATTTCTCGGCTCCTGAGCTGTGCAATTTATTGATTTGTATTCTTTAAACATAATTTATATAAAGGAATGTGTGGAACATTCTTTGCATTGTTTATAATTCAATTCTAGATGATCTCACCAGAATCAAACTCCCCTTATGTATACCTGGGTTCAATCTTTCTGTGTCTGATTGCCTCTTTGTGTGACTAACTTTTCGAATAGTGGTGGTTTGTGTTCCTCTTGGTTGTGGTACACATAAAATGTGATTGCAATGTAATTAAGCCCATAATGTAATTAAGATAATAATACACCGAAGGTAATGCCCACACAAACTCGCTCTGATAAGTCTAATGTGATGTAATGTTTACAGCACTGTGAAATGAACTTGTCCCCAGTTATGACATGTGATGCAGCATCCTCTGGAGGTTACGGCAGGGCACTATAAAACAGTAGATTGGTATGTAGCATCCTGTAGTGCATTGCCATGGACCTAAGGCCACCTGTTGCTATGGATACCAGTTAACTCAGGCAGGTCACATCCCCACATTTAATTTCATTTGGGCTGCTGTTAAAACGATTAGCTGGCAGCTACAAGCTGGAACTGAACTTATACAGTATACTGTACATTGTTGCCAGCTATCGGCCCATGCACTGGACAATTAAAGTTATTCTGCCCAGCAGATGCCCTTATGTGCCTCTGTGTTGAGTTTACCTTGTGATCATTGGGTGCATTTAAATGTTGCCAGGTTTTTATTTCATGTATCATATTTAAGCCAAATGGATATTGAGATTACTGGATTTACAAATTGCAGTTTAAATATGAAAAATTAGATACAGAACACATTTATTTTTTAGATATAATCTAATTATAACTGGAAATTGCCAGGAGGTTTGTGAAGGAAGTGATGGCTTTATTTCTCGAGGCGAGGTTGCTGTTACATTACTGACCAGCTCACAAATCAGGCTGTGATTCCTGATCAATATTGTCTGGGACAATTAGAGCCTCCTGGGCAGAATGAAATACTGATCATAAAGTTTTAATGTACTTAATGGAGAAAACCTCCCTCTATTCATCTGTCCAATTGGTTATCAATACTTCTGTTGCTAGTCTGTGGCCCATATTGTACAGATTGGAAGAGAATCACTCACAATAACACTTACATTTATCTCAGATTTTTCATTTTCTGTTCTTCGATGAAAGGAGTAATCGAAAAGAGAGGCTTACTGATTTCCTGCTATGAGCATGCTGCAGTTTGACCACTTAGGCTTGTAACTGTTTTGCTCTTTTTTGTCTCATGAGATGTTTTTTTTTAATTATTATTATGAGAGAAACAGGTCAATTCAGTGCAGGGAAGGCTGAAATAATGATATCTCCTTTAAGTGGTCCTATGTGAAAAAAAAACTAAGAGTCAGTTTTACCAGATTGGTTGTATTAACACAGTGTTAATCAGTCAATGTCAAAATGTTAATTTAATTAAGAAAACCAGTAATTCCTCACACTGGCAGCTGGTTTGATCCAAACTTGTTTTTCTTCAAATTTGTCTTCTGAGTAACATTTCTTTGAAGACTAGTCTTGCATAAAATTCACTTAAAGTCCCACTCCCGCGACCCTTTTTGGTCATTTTAAAACCAGCTCATTAGCCATGCACATTAGCAATGCACCTCTGGGGGGTGGGCGGAGACTGCGCTGCTCTGCATCCGCCCAGCCACCTCCTCGCACCCCACCCCCCGCTTGCTGACAGCTGGACATTGTACAATTACAGATTCAGCGCGTTTAGCGTAAAACTCCACACTGGGATTCGATCCCAGATTGGAGCATAGTCCTTGCTCACAGTGCAAGCTGCTCTACCAGGTGAGCTATACCTGTTATACCTTGACAGCTACACCGAGCTGTGAAGCCTTTCACCTCTGAGCCAGATGCAAGCGGGGCGGGAGCTTGTAGCACTAGTGCCCTCCCCTGGAGCTGTGACACCCTCAACTCCAGTCTCCCTGAAACTGCCAGTTTGCGTCTGCCATTGTTCACAGCAGTTTGAAGGCAGAAAAACTCAGAAATGCAATTTTGCACTTCCTTTTCTGCTGATATGTGCTCTAACACAAGAAAAATGCCACAGGAACATGTGAAAAGCTCAAAAAACACGATTTTCACGGGAGTGGGTCTTTAAATGTCAGTGATATTAAACAGAATTCCCCTTAAATTCCCTACTATACTGAGATACTAACAATAAGTTTCCAGGAGGACCATGTCAGTGCTTGGTGCCAGATAGACATGATGGACAGGCCTGTGGCTGGAACATGACAAGTAAAATATATATATGATAGATCTTAGGTCCATTTTTGCTCACTAGTCTTTCTTAATATCCAGTTATGTCATTGGTTATCGGTATGGACTTTTGGAAGCAGAAAGTTATCGGTTATCAGTTTAAAAAAAAAAGGTTATTGGTTATCGCATCCCTAGTAGTAATGACAATGGATATTGGATTTGTGTACAACCCAAGGGGCATGGACACACACACACACACACACACACACACACACACACACACACACACACACACACACACACACACACACACACACACACACACACACACACACACACACACACACACACACACACACACACACACACACACAGTTCACTGGCAACTATCAATGAAGTGAATCACAGATCACAGGTGTCTGTTGCTTGCAGCCTACTCTTGTGCCAGTTCTCCTCTCCTCATTTCCTCCAGTCCTCCTCTCTCTAACAGCTGCATTCTTCTCTGGTGTTTACCCAAAGATTGTGAATCAGGGCTAAAAATATTCTCAGTGGCAACTTTTAACTCCTTCTGTTTTCAGGGCATGTGCATTCCCAGTGGGAAGTAATAATGTTTTTAAGAATGAGCTCTTAAGTCTGCTTTGACGGTATCAAGCCGTGATGTTTTAGTCAACAGTTCACTGCTCTCTTTTTCTCAACCACAGGAAGGCTCCGAGGCATTTTAAATATGGATTTGTGCCTCATAATTATAATCCTATCATGTTTTTGGTTACTGCACAGGAAATGCACTATCCTGACTGACAGCAATTTTGAACCACAAAGAAATACTACACATGAGGATTATAACCTGACAGCAAGGAGAGATGTTAGCAAACATTAAATAGGAACAAATTATAACGGACTTCTCCTGCGATCAAAATTCCGCTCAGACATCCACTTTATATCATTCAGCATTTGTCTGAAGTGTATTATTTGTCTTCAGTATAATTTTGTTGTTAAATGATCTGAAATAGAAAAGTTAATGCATAATACTCATCATTCATCATTTCTTTCTTGTCACAGAAAAGCGTATGATGTTTCTCTCTATTTCTACGGTTTCTAGTAACAACCCAGCTGGAGCTACAATTTGTGCAATTATTGTTGTTTATCTGCTCAGATCCTAATTTCCAGATCATATTTGTTTATCGCTTTGTCTTTTGTCTTAGTGGGCAGCATCTGTGAGGTCACAGTAACACTTTGACCCCCCTCTTGGGTAGTTTAAATTGATGCTATCCATATTAAATTAATCTGAAGTCCAGGTAATAAGGGTCATTAGTTTCTACCAGTGGCGCACCAGAGGGATTATTTTCTTCGGGCACCAGTGTGTTAATTTATTATACATGGTGGGACATAGCTGCATACACCAGATTCAAATTTTCTGTTCCATCAGTGTTTTTGGCATCTCTGATATTGGTTCTCTGTGAGGGGTTGCCAAGTTTGAGGTTTTATTACTTAGCTTCGGTCAGTTAGTCCAGTTTAATTTTCACTGATTAAACCTCCAATCACTTTTAAATTCAGTTTGAACCTGCTGTTTTTTAGTGTCCCTCAAAGGCCGTTTCTGGCAGAATAATGACATTTGCTTCATGCAAATGTTTTGACTGAGTCATTGTCAGGCTTTATGTGTGTCTGAGAGTGATGGAGAGACAGAGAGGCCCATCTGAGTATGTCAACACACTACAGCATCTATTATCTTCTATGCTTTTCTGTAGAAATGCAGTTTCTCTCATTAGTGGTTGAATTGCCAACAAGGCCAGTGCTGATGGCAGCTGATGGGCCTCATTCATCAACATCCTCTTTTTGTTGCTTGTTAATGTATGCAGCATTACTAAAACATTATGCAGCATTTTATGATCTTGTACACAGGGTGGTGGAAATTTGTACATCTCTGAATCCAGCTATGTCTCTTGTATATTGTGGACATGGAACATGGGATGCCATTTACAATGATTTGAAATAATGTTTCATCTTTCTCCAGTGCTGCTTCTGAGTGAGAGTGAAACTTTGCCTTGCTGAGACCACATTACCAAAAAGATTGTCTGTTAAATCTTTAATGTAAAAGTAATCTCATCTTTTCAAGGCAAAACTGTGGGAAATGAAGTTTTTTGCAATATTATTTCTCTATTGTTTTAGATAGGAAGTATCATGGCAGCACCAAGAGTCTTATTCAATTCAGTGCTTTGTAAAGACATTTTCTTCATAGTCATAAATAGTACAATGTCTTATTTATAGTAATAAGTTAACATTAAACATGGAGCATGTGGGAGTGTTTTTTTTTTCTTTTTTTTGGTTGCTGCTTAAAAATTGGAAAAAATTGGCTAGTGCAAATACTACAGAGTACATAAGGAGAGTCTCCAAACACTTCAACAAAGAAGGCTTGTGAGAAACTCGGCCATCTGCAAATGATTTATGGACTGGAAAATAGAAATAAATGAAATAAAAAGTAAAAAAAAATATTAAACAAACACATGTTCCCCTCAACACATGTATGCTGTCATCCAAAAGGACATAACAACAATAATACTAATATGGGGTTTTCTGTGTTAAAACTGTATTCTGTATTAATTAGAATGAGATATGCTATATAAATTACTGCATGTTTATGTAGTTGAACACAGACCACTGTTCTGCCCATACCGTCTTCATTCCATACAATGATTATTACATTAATCAGCAGATTCAGCACGGTGAAATCAGGACGGTAAAAAGCACATTCTGTACAGTGCAGAATGCCTCAAAGAAGGCTTCCAAACTTTTTTCTCGTCTTGGATCTTGTGCAAAGCCTAAATAAAACTTTAAAACATCCCTCAGAAATACCAGGGAACAGACCATGGGACCTGAAGACTAAAGGAATAATGTAGGTGTTATGAAAGGGAGAAAAGCTCAAAGAAACCTGACATTATTTGGAATAGAGCTTTTGCATAGTGCATAGAGCTGATGACTTTAGTCAGCAGCACTGCTCACACACACACACGCACGCAAACAAACACACTCACTTATCCACCCGTAGAGGCAAATGCCTTTCTCACTTTGAATCTGATGTGAAATTGTTGAGAACAAGGTTCAACTATAATTGACTTCTCAGTCCCTCACCTTTCTCTTTGCTGATTTTCTTTCTTTAACCTCCTTCCCTCCATCTCATCCTCCCCTATTGAAAAGTCCACCCCCATCAGCCTGACACTGCCAGATTACACTACTAGAGTCTATAAGACTGGAGGGAAGTGCTTCCTTTTTATAACAATAGATAGTCTGTATTTAGGAAACCTGCTGCATGCACACACACTCTGTTCAGGTATGAAAAGCCGTCTGGAGCTGCCTGACTGTTGTGGCTTCTCAGTGACTCCCAATAAAGGGAAATGTAATGATATTAATTGTGTTTGTTTGTATTGTGACGTGCGCCTTCTTCTCAACAAACTCAAGGACTTTTGGGGGTGAAACTGCAGTGTCTGCCTCCTAAAATGCTTTTATAAAAACTGTCTTTCTCCTCATAGGTGCGGATTGAGACAGCTACAACCTTGAAGCTCAATATCCTTCCCATGCTTATGATTTTTCAGATTGGGTGTGATTTTGGTAAAATGAGTTGATTATGCTTATTATGCTTGTTACTTAAGCCTTGCTGCATGTAATTACATACAAGCTTCATCAGTCATTAGATATGACGAAGCAAACAGTGTTTTCATTTGTGCTACCCAATTGCTTGTGTATCCATCCTAAGGAATTTGATTTCATCCTTAACTCCTGACCACCTGTTGATGACTTTGAGTTTCGGACAGAACAGTTCCTCCCAGTGAGTACATGTCTTATCTCTGTTTGAATGAGGTGTTGAAAATGAAATGTAAAAAAAAAAACTAACATGTAAATGTGACTATTTCTCTGTTTAGTACCTCGAGTCCATCTTTGGGCTGCTCTTCCAGTTGTTGCAGCAGGTGACAGAGTGTGACACAAAAATGCAAGTGCTCCACGTCATCTCCTGCGTCATCGAGAGAGTAAACATCCAGGTGAGATTAGAGATACCAAACCAAATGCCACCTTTGCCACCATTTCCTTTCCATAAACAGTTACAATTATGCAAAATGAACTGTAGCCACCCAAAACATGTCTTTGAAGGAGCCCTTGTGTTTGCTGGAGTGCAGAAATAATTATTTGTAAAGAATAGCACGGCACAAATTATAGTCATTGATCTGAACTTTGCAGTGGACATGTGAAGCTGTTAAAAAACATATTAACTGAGATACAAAACATTTATCACCCTGTACTAACTCCAGACCACCAAGGTAAAACAGCCATCTGTCATGAAAGATGTGTAGACGTTGATGATTTCTTGTATCCTGACACATTCCCTTTTCTGAAATCCCATTCTTGACCCTTTGTAAATCATCAGGCCTCAGGCAGCCTTTGTTCTGATGTCTGCTTTCATTAACTACGATGATGCAGTCATCCCTCTGCCACTGTAGTGCTTTTTTTGGCCGTATGGATTTTTTTCTTCTTCTTCTTTTTTTCTGTGGATCCAATAAGTCGTTCTGATCCACTTAACTGTCAGCCCTTAAAAAACTAACCTTCCTCTTGACCCCCCAGGCTCTTTTCAGATCCATTTTAAGCACCTTCCCTTAAACGATCCCCTGACTTAAATCGGTCACAGAAATGGCTTTCATCCTTGTGAGCTGTCAGTCTGGTTAAGTCTTTCCTAGTCACTGGCCCTGGCTCAACTTCTAGAGTCAGTGGAAGTCCCATTAATATTCTAACCCTTCTCACAAGGGATTTTGAACCCACGACTGGCAGCAGCTGAGACAACCATTAAAACCATGAGTGCAGCTTAAGTTGAAATGAATTTGATGACAAATATGAGATTTAGCTCCCTTTTTTCAACTGTCAGTCTAACAAATGTCATTCTAGGCTGGTTGGCCGGTCTGTCTCTCATCCTTTTTATCTTCTTCGCAAGGCAATGTGTCGTGTTTGATTTCTACTGTTCCATCTCCTTCAAGCCAGCTCCTTATAAAGGTGTAATCGAGCAAAAAATCCCAGTGTGGCGTCTGTGACTTGGTCACACAGCCGCCACAGGGAATCTAAAGGGTTAGCGCAAGTCGGCAAAACAAGATGACAGAAAACTTTTTCAAGTGTGTGATTCAGTACAATGCAGATGTCTCGGAGTTGCTTTGCTGCACAGCAACTGCGACTAAATTACAATCTGCCTTCATGTTTCCTAATTTCACAGGGGAAGGACTGGTGCCATCATTAAAAACAAAACTATAAAAACAGATTTTTTTGGAGGTTTTATGGAGCATAGGTTGAGATTAAAAAAGGTTGGGTAAAATCAACTCTGGACATGGATATCTGTTTTTTGTAATAAAAAGCACAGCAACATATTCTCAGGGGAGAGAGAGGAGTTAAATCTTCAGCTAGTTGTCACCATCACTTTATCAAAACCATTCATAATGTATATATTGTATGCACATCTACTACTTTTCCCATTCTTTTGGACAGAAAATCTCAGTAACACTTCAGAAGCACTTAGTGGTACTGAAGGACAACCTGATTAGATTTTGGTGGTCAAAGCTCAAGGCTTGATGACCTCACAGAGTGTGTTTTTGACAATGTGGACAAATGTGTGATATTTTGCCCTGAAAGAATTTCCTTGGTACAGAGTGGACGTTCACCCCAAGGACCAACTGATTAGATTTTGGCAGCTAAAGGTCAAAGGTGAAGGTCAGTGTGACATTATGATGTACTTTGCCTTCCTTCTGCTTCAGATCCGGCCATATGTAGGCTGTCTGGTTCAGTACCTGCCCCTGCTCTGGAAGCAATCTGAAGAACACAACATGCTCCGATGTGCCATACTCACTACACTCATCCATCTAGTACAGGTACGCTGCATCTTCAGCTAAAAATGTTTGTTTTAAAAAGACTGGTTTCACTTATATTTATGTCATATACACAACCATAACAATGTACCCAGTGATTGTAACCCATTTCATTCATAAGTTTAACAGCTAGTAGATTATGCAGCAGTGAATCACCTGTTGACTAGAGTAAAAAAAAAAAAAAAAAGAGTCATTGTGTCGTTATAAACAGCAATAAATAATGGCCACTTAAATAGAAATGCCATTCAGTCAGTGGCTGCAAAACACCACTGATAAATATGTTTCATTTCCTTTCATCTTTGAAGGATATACAGTGCTAAGCTTTACTTCGCTATGTTAAAAGAACACTGTTGAGCAGTTGAAGCCAGATGTTTGTCATTGGCAGTCTTTTCAAATGTTGCTTTTGACTAGAAGTTAACTTCCTGAATAAGGCGCTTTACTAAAAGCATGCTCCTATGATTTTGTTCCACAGCACAAATTTGGCTGGCTCGTTCTGCTTTTGCAGCCAGCCAGCTCTTGTCTCTCCCTGGAATTCAAATAAGCAAAACACTAACAAAAACATTTTTCTTAGAGATGCTGGTGGTTAACTTAATAAATGCTTCTTAGCAGGGCTGCACCATAAATCGTTTGAGCATCACCACAGCAATGTGCGCATGTGCAGTAGTCACATTGCAGAATGTGCGTTGCTTTCTCTTTTCTTTTAGAGCATGTTAACTTTTGTTTTGCTTCAGAAAAGCATCTCTGAACTGAATCTAAGAAGATGATAGTCAAAGATTGATGCTCCACTTCTCATAGCCTGCAGTAAGATTTGGACCCCTGCGTGACTGTCGCTAAATGACTTCATAGTTGGAGATGAAATGCTCTGTAATAGACATAGTTCCATTGAGATGTTAACAGTATATAAGCATGCACACATATGGAAAACTGCATAAGACACAGAGGGAGAACAGCTGGAGGGGCTTAGGTTAGTCAACTGTGTTGCTACATACTAATGGAAATTATAACACATGCTGTACAATATAATGCAAATGTTAAAGAAGGAATAGTAAGGTTAGTTTTCACTTCTGGGTTCGGATTGCTTCTACTGTATCCTCTTAGATTGTGCATGCAGGGAATCAACTTTTAGCTTCAGTGCTGGCCAAATTAGCCTGCTTCAAACGTCTGCCTGAAGACACTAGCTACCTGTTGCTTGTGATGCTGAGATGGGGTCGTGTCAAGTGGGAATTGAGCTTTGGTTTCTTTCTTCCACTCCCACATAGATGCAGGAGGGAACATATTTAGACCAAATTAATGTCATGCCATCAGTGAAACAATGTTGACACTTCTGAAACACTACTTTGAATTCTCTGAGCCTTCAGACAGATTAATCCTTCCAAAACAAACCCCTCACACACACACAATCAGAATCTTCTTCTCATTACCCACTCCCACATCCTCTTGCGAATGTTTTCTGTGAAAATACATAGTGGCTGAGAAAAACTCAAAGTGATGGGGTCCTTTGAAAGGGCAGGGTGTCAAATAGTGGTTAAGTTTGCATTGACAGGCAAGAGTTTGAGGGTATGTGTGAAGAAGATTGAAGTGATGTTCCAAGGGGAATGGGAATTTCAGAGGGCAGTATTCATAAACTAGGCTAAACATGTTTGCCAATGCTACAGTTTGCACTCACATGTGTCAGAATGTTTGTGCATAAAAAAAAAAGTTAATTTTGACAATTTTTTATGTATTGGTATCTGTATCTGTGCTGGCAGTTTTGCTTAAGGGTTGGTTATCCTTTGCCTTTTTATAAAACTTTGAGGTACACAAAAAAGTATGCAGTTGTGTTGGGTGATTCAGGTTTTTCCAGATGATATGATGGTCACAAATAGGGCTGCAACTAACGATTATTTTCAGTATCGATTAATCTGTCGACTTTTTAAACGATTAATCGATTAGTTAGTCAATAAAATGTTTTAAAAAATGTTGGAAAATGTCAATCAGTGTTTCTCAAACCACAAGATGACGTCCTCAAATGTCTTGTTTTGTCCACAAGCCAAAGAGATATTCAGTTTATTGTCATAAAGGAACAAAGAACCCAAAAATATTCACATTTAAGAAGCTGAAATCAGAGAATTTTGACTTTTTTTTCTTAAACTACCCAAACCGATTATTCGATTATTAAAATAGTTGACAATTAATTTAATAATCGGTTATTGTGCGATTAATCGATTCATTGTTGGAGCTCTAGTCACAAATGTGATGATTTGTTTAATTATGTTATAAATGCATATTGTCCAGATTGATAGAACCCTTTCTTCGTGGGTTGCGAGGAGGGGAGTTTGTCTGGAGCCTTCAAAGTTTAGAATCATCACCAGTGAACAAAACCTACATACCTTTGACCTGTTGGAGGAAACTGGAACTCCTTGGGGGAAAAAAACCCAGAACCCAAACGTATCAGTTTATAAACACAATGGCTAACTGTGTTCTGGGTTATATATAATATATGTATAATTTTACTTTTTGAATTACTGTTTAAATGTAGACATAAAATCAAAATTGTAAAATATAACATACCTGCTGTTTTGAAAGTTGTGTCTGTTGTATGTAGTCCACTAGATACAGCACAGCACTTGGGGTTAATTAGTAAGAAGAAAATATCATGATGATAAAACTTACCACAAAAAGGATGGAGCTCACTCTACAAATTATACATCCAGGACACAAAACACTCAATAATCATAGATTGATCCAAAAAAACCAGGGAGTGCTAATACCAGTTTCAGTTGAAGGGCTGTGTGTGTGAAGTGTGTGATTTAGTCAGATTTTGTTTAGCTTTTAAAAACCACTGAAGTCAAATTTCCCCTAGGGTTTGATGTGTTGTTTTCAGAATTTTTTTTTTTTTTTAAGTCTCCAGCTGCTGTGGTCCTACCAGCACTGTTCTTGACCGTTGTCTTCCCCAAGTAAAAACCCACATCCAGTAGTGGAGATGTCAAGATGACATACTGCTCAACCGCTCATTCCCCTTCTCCATCTCACAGCGTAGGCACACATTTATGTCCACTGAGTGTTCATGTGTTAACAAAGTGGTTGGTGTACGCGACGATTAGGAGCAATTTTTCCCAAAGGAAAATTCTGTCATTTCTTACTTAGCCCCATGTTACCTGAATAGGCCATTAAAATTTGTAAGACCCATTAATGGACAGTGACTTGTCTCCTGCAGTGAGAGCTTTGCTTTTTTCTTCACCAGATGAAGTAACCTGGCCCCCACTGTGGATAGTATAATGCACATAAAATCCCCTTTAACAACTCTTCCACTTTAATGCAAATATGTTGCAGTCAAACATATTGAAAATCACTAAAATACAAAAATAAACTGTTCCCGACACCTTGTTGTTATTGAAAGTGGGAGCAGTTGCAATGTGCTGGCTCTTCTACTTGGGACAGTGTCCTCTCACAAACTGTGTATTGCTTGGAAAGGTTTCCCTCTCCACCTCAGTGTTGTGACCAAAATGCTGGTCTGAATGCTTTGTCACATTTTTCCAAATTGGCACTGACTTCCTGTATCTTTGTATTTCTCACAGGGTCTGGGAGCAGAGAGTAAGAACCTGTATCCTTTCCTTCTTCCTGTCATCCAGCTGAGCACTGATGTTTCCCAGCCACCACATGTGTATCTGCTGGAGGATGGACTGGAGCTTTGGTATGGACAAGCTTTTACTTACAATACAAAAAACATTTATGAGTTATAGAAATAAAGACACAACTCAACCATTGGCAGACATGTTTTAAGTGCCTCATGGTCTCATTTCCTGCCTTACATTTCTGAGCACAAATCCGCTATGCATGCATACTTTTACTATAGCTGTATCTCTTTTCTCAGTCACTCAATCCACTCAGTGTGTGTTTGTCACATTAGTCATAAGCCTAATTTACTGACTCACGTCGCAAGTACATATATGGCATCCAAATGCAAACACTTCACAGATAAGCAGATGTAAGTAGGCTGACCGTGACCTCTTGTTTGAATGTGCTTTTTCACAAGCAGTCACTGCAGGTGGGTGATGAAGCTGCTGATAGTTTATGTGGCACACAATATTCTCTATATGTTATTGTTTTGACATCTTGAGAATCTGCTGCAAAATTGTATGCTCACTTTTGCACAAGCACAGCTCCTGCAAAGAGGGTTGCTTCAGTCAAATAGAATTTGCCAGAGTTACCTTTTGTTCCGCTCCATTCGTCTCTTTGCTTTATAACTCCTTCTAATCTCTTTTTTTTGTCTGTTCCTGTGGAGAGCTGCACTGTTCAACAGGCCGTGTGTGCTTGTAGCACAAAGCAACAGTCTTATGTCTCAGTCCTGTTCTTTATCCTGTCTGATAATCAGCTGTGCCCTAAATATTTGTTTGCTTTGTTTACAAAGTCAATGTCATTTCCGCTTGCTTTTATCATCTGGTTTTCCTCTCTGTCTTTCTCAGTATCTCTATATCTTGTCCTTTTTTCCTGGTCGTTTGTGTGAGTCAAATCAGTTATTCATGTCTCATACTCTTGATTAGTTGCATGTGAAATCCAACAGTCTTTCTGATCATTGGGTGTTTTCCCACATTTCAAATTTACAAACATACATTTCTTTTTTTTTGTTCAATAACAACATTACAGTCTTGCAACAGCATTGCAAGGCCAGAACATTCAGATTCAAAACACTGTACTGGACTGATTATAGATGGGGGTCATTATACAGCACTGCATAATTTGTTCATGTTTCCATGAATGGTGGACTGGTCAGCAAGGGGAAGAGGAATTACAACAGCGAGGATGTGAAAAATACACCGACTGCAATGAAAAATACACCGAGCGATGAATATGTTATCCATTTTGTCCGTCTTGCCTCTGTTAAAATAGTTTCCAGTCTCAATATGAAACTCAGTTTTTACATTTCTTTGATAATTTCAAGCCTAAGCCCTATAACAATTTATGAGTGATTGCTCTTTTTAAAGCCGCAGTCAATGGTTTTAGCTTAACCCATGTTCATAGATCTCAATGAATATGTTTTTTTGACAGTCTATTCCCTTATGAGTAGATGAGAGGGGCGAGCAGAGGCCTGGTGAGGTCATGTCACTGCCATATTTTAATATAGATGAATACAGACGATGATCCATATTTTGTGACTGATAATTTAGTGTACATTTTTTTAAACAAATTTAAATTCTGTTATACCTTACAAGACCCTGTCTGACTTTGCTCACTAAAACTTTGATAATCCAAAGTCTTTCAAAAATCAGTTTTCTATATTTAAGAATTAATTGTGGTGAACAGTCATCTCTTTGACACTGATTAATCCAGAACTTTATGTAACAGGTTTGTTTTCAGATTTGTCTTTACACTGAACACATCCCTGACATTGCTGTCTTCTGCCTCCTCCATTTCCTTTTCTCTTTTACACCCACTTCGCCATGTATTATTTTTTCCCCACCTTCACAATGCCCATTTTCCTTTCTTTCTGTCTCTGTATTTTTTCCTGCCGCATCCCTCTTCCCATTTTCTTTTGCCACCTCTCATCTATGTCTTTAACTTCCACCATTGTCTGTTTTGTTCTCTCCCTTGTGCTCTCTCTCCTCTCCTTTCTTTTTACTTCCCCCTCTGCCTGCTCTTCTCCTTCCCTCCCTCTCATCATGCAGGTTGGTGACTTTGGAGAACAGCCCAGCCGTCACGCCGGAGCTGCTCAGAATTTACCAGAATATGTCGGCTTTGTTGGGTGAGCTTGATGAAATTTCATTGTTTGTTTGTCTGTCTGGTTATGTGAGTTTGTTTTGTACTTTTGTGTCTTACTGAGTGTCAGTGTGTTTTTCATGGCATTTGCATAACACTGAAATTGAATTACTGGTATCACAATTACATAAAGAAAGATGCAACTTTTTTGCATTTTCGATATGATGTGATTAACACATGGGATGTGTTTAACACAAGCCTGTGAATATTCTCAATTGTCCAGGTCATAGTTATCTCAAGGAAATTTAAATCGAATGCAACTGGACTTGGTTATTTGTCTAGGAAGGCGTTTCACCTCTCATTCAAGAGGCTTCATCAGTTCATGTAGCATCTGACCAGGCTGGGACTGGTCCAACTATCTGGTGTGGAGACCCAGGTGTTTAACCTCTTGAGAGGGCGTTCACAAGACCGATGATGTCACTGGATCCCTTTGTGCTCCATATGCCAACGACAGTTGTTAGAGTGACAGTCGTTGGAGGAAAGTTGGGTTTCGACTTCGTTAGTGCCCTATTATGTTATAATGACAGTTGTTGGAGACACATGAGGCCATTTGTGAACAGTTGTTTTTTTTAGAAGCTAGATTGTTGAATCTCCTGGGAAGGGATGAAAGGGTAGTATTGTAAATTGGAGATATGTGGTGTCTCAGACCTCCTCCTCTGTTGAGGGATGGTTTCTCTACACACAAGGCGTACATAGCATGAATAGCAAGGTCAAATTATGGCTGTGTAAAAGAAATATGTGTTTGACTCTGTGTGTGGTTCAGAAAAGACGCACAAAAATAATTTTGCATCAATACAATGTGTGAGATGGAATAGAAGCTGCATTGGCTTAAAGAACAGACCATTGGTAAATGATCAAATACTCTGAAATCACAGAGAACCTGAGAGAATGAGGACAGAAAGTTGATGCAATCCACAGACATGGACTTCATTTTCATAGCTATATCACTTTGGGTGCTATTGTAGCTTGTAAAGATCACAGCTGTGGATTTGCAGTAGCCTCCAGGCATTAGCGCCACTTCTTTGGGTCTGCAGGCAGCTGTGAGTGGTGGCAGATTGGATAGAACTGGCTGGATGATTTATCACAGGCCTGGAGCATTGGGACACCTCACTTGCAACAGTGTAGAGGAGAATGTGTGTGGCCTTTAGTGTGATGAGGAACGGTATTGATTTGAAGCTCCTGCACGTAACGAGTGAGTCAGACTAATATGAACACTAGTGTAGCCTTATTGGCTTAGTGGAGCGTTTGATCATTTATATTGTAGATGGGGATCCATAGGACACAGGAGAGCAAAGGACTCAGGAAGACTGTCACGGATGGAAGACACAGAGGAGGAATGAATTAGAGAGAATCAAGAAAGGGAAGCGATTGGTGAAACATAAGAAGGAGGTGGTGGGTGAAAAGGAATGAAGAAGAAGTGATGGCAGGAAAGTTAATGAAGAAAAGGTTATACAATGGAGGTATGCTCGGAGGAGCTTGGACATGGATGAATGGAAAGATACGATTTTTGCTCTTATCTAGTGCTGAACAAAAAAAGGTAAATGAAGGCGGTGAACCAAAGCAGAAAAGGGGAAGCTTTCTTTTCTTGTGTTTTACAAAGCAGTGCAACTAGCCGTTTTAAATTTTAGTTCACTCACAGACGATTACTCCAAACAACTACTGCAGTCAGGAAACTTAACACAGAGCTGTGTAAAATCCCAGAATAGGCAGGCGTAAAAGAAGCACTGAACTTTAGGTTTAATGTATGTGGCAAGGTGTTTCGCACTTTGAATCCACAACAGCAATGTTGAGACATCTTATGAACCATGATAACCATAAAAAAAGCAGATGGTATGTAATGAATTCCAGAGGTTGCACACTGGGACTGAGAGAAAGTCGGTGCTGATTGCCTCTGCATGACTGATGAGGATCTGTCAAGTAATTAGTGGCCACTGATCAGCTGCCATGTTAACCGGTCTAAGCTGCTTTAATGATGGATTGAAGGAGGGAAGTGAAATTGTTAAGAGGGTTTAATATTGAAGAGCAGAGAAAGTGGGTGGACGGATGAAGGGAAATGAAAGTTGGCAATACACAGACAGAAATTGTGATGTAGGGTTAAAGGTTGACAGATGGAGATGGAGATGGAGATAGAAGCAGAGCATCCAGGGTGGAAAGACACATAGAAAAGATGAGTTCAGATGAAGGTTGTATGGCTATTCAATAATAACAAAGATTTTGATAGGTGCTTGGAGGTTCACATGCATTCACCATCTGGTTACAGATGTGGGTTAAAATTTGATTTTTGTCATTGTAATATGTGTATATATAGTATGTGTATAATTTGACAACCCTTATATTCTGTGATTTATTTTGGTGATCAAACAATATTTACAAGAACAAGAACAAAATAATTAACAGTTCACTCTCCCCAAACCTGGCAACATTTTCCACTATGTTTCATCTTGGTTGACAAACTTATTGGTAATATATGCCAATCTTGTGACTTGTTGTTATTATTATCATTTTCTGCATTTACTACCAAGAGTTCTTACCTTTTTCAATATTCCGTTCAGTCGGGATGAGTGCTGCTTTTCTCTGACTATGATGGACACATTAAAGCAAAGAAAAGGAAAAAGAGCTGTCACACCTCTCCAGATACAAGCTAACAGCACCCCCCTAGAGTACGAGATGGAAAATCCACTGTGGATTAAATATGAGGTATTTTGTCCCCTGTCCCAGCCATTTTGCTTTAATGTGCAAGTCACATACTGTATGTATATTCATGAGAAAAAAGTGAACTCAGTTCAAGCATTTCCCTGCAGTCCCTTCCAGTACTTAAATATATAACACTATGTACACACACATCAATACGCGCTGATGCTACACTTACATCATGCATATTTACTGTAATAGTGCTTGTCAATGTGTACTTCTACTTCTGTTTAAAAGTTGAGTTTCAGAGTTCATCCCCAGTCTCCCAAACAGAAGTTGGTAAAACAATCTGAACACAGGATCCATTTAATAGATGCTCTGGAGCTTTTGATCACCTTTGAACCAATCTGAGATTGTCTTCTCAGCAGCTGTTTCCAGCATCAAGAATGATCATTGAACCTCTGTGAATACAAGTTCAGACTATCTCTTATCTCCACTTGAATGAACCTAAACCTTTGTTCTCCTCTCCAGAGAAACTCTGTCAGAATGCGGTGACATCCTTTTCTTTTTGACTGTTGCTCTTTATTACTATTACCCCATATTTTAACATAATCCTTCTTCCAAAAGTGGTTTCTGAAGTAACACAGTCCACAAGTTTCTAAAATTACAACCACTTGTCGGCACTCCATGTACCCTCATTAATTCTGTGTGTGTGTGTTTTTTTTTTTTCTCAAGGTTGCATTAGCACATTTAAAGCACATTAATTGCATTATATGTAATTAGGGTGCCAGCATAAGTCTTAGAGGGAAAATTTAAAGCACTTATGATGAAGGATGATGCCTCTGGTTTGGGGCTTTTGTCCTTTTTAACATTGTGAAACAGAAAATAAGTCAAAGAAAATATTCCATCCAACATCCAACACAGTGATGAAAATTCTCATTGTGGAAATTAAGATTTTCAACTTTTTTTTTTGTTAGTCTTTTTTGTCACATTTTGGTCAGTCCTCATCTTTGGCAGGTTTTCTCCAGAACATCCGGTGGTTCATTTATTTAGTCCGTGGAGAGCAGTGGAGGGATGTGGGCCATTTAGAGAGTCTGGCTTGACATGATGTTGCAGCTTGCCAGGTATGTGGCCTGGCCTGCCTGATAAAGAGCCTTGCTCCATCATTGCTAAACTGGAGCAACAAATTCCCTAATTAGAATGTCAAGAGCCCCGCAATTGGCTAAATTTTGAGACTACGCTCTGTATCACTGTCACCACTCTCTGAACTAGGACAAATTTCAGCTGTGCGTGGAGCTCCGGCCAGTGATGATGGAGAGTAAGCATGGAAGTTTTGTTGGCATGTTCTTGTTCTTTGTAGGCATATGATTGAAGCATGCCTCTTTACTTTACTTTGCCATCTAGAAACCCAACAAGTTGCTACAGTGCTTCAATCTGAAACAGATGGAGTGAATAATGACTTTTACAGCAAAGAACAGCAACAGTTGGATAATATCAGAAAACATGGCATGTTCTGAAGTATTCCTTTGCCACAGGAAATTAGGAATAAGTTCTGTCTCTACCACCGTAATATAGCAAATTATTACAGTCATCATCTCTTGATTATTTTTTTCAATACAATCTGCTGATTAAGTATAACCTATAAAGTTCAGACAAGTCCTCAATGTCTTCAAATACTTTGTCTTGCATGACCGAGAGTCCACATTTCAAAGATAATTAGTTTAGACTGACATGACAGAAAAAAGTCTACAAATCTTGAGATTTAAGAAGCAGTTTTGTGGAATTCATGCTTGGTAAAAGACTAGATAATTAGCGTAATAGCTGGTGATTAATTTCCACCTAATTATTTCTGAACTAATAGTCGTCTCGCCATTTTAAGGCAAATGAATTAGAACAAACTGTTGCAATGTGCTCTTACTAAATTAGCTTTAATAACGGAATAAAATTGTGAAGTGCAAAACATTACTTGATGATCATCTGATTAGTTAACTGTTACTGGTGCAGCCAAATATGTCAGATAGGGATGCACATTTTGAATTTACTGTACCAACGCTCATTAACCGATTATTAACCGATAAGATTAAAACACTCTTTTGAGTGTCTGTGACTATTCTTGTGCCGATCAGCAACCCGATTCCTATTGTAGATCAAGCGGGCAATCAACGATGTTTTTGTTATGTTTTTTTTTTGACGAGCAAACACACACACATGTGCTGCAACAGCTGAGCAGCACCACATCCACTGTGCTATGACAGCTAGATCGTCCAATGTTGAACTGTTTTTATACAAAGTGCAGCCAAACACCAGGCTGAAGGGAGAGGAACAGCAGAGCTCCTCTGACAGCTCGTCTGTGGAGCTGCAGGTGAACTGGCTGGAGACCACAGCGCTGTCCTTTTTTTTTTTTTTTTTTTTTTTGGAGCACTGTTGTTTCAGGTGATGCACATCTATGTCTGTGTAGGCTACATTTGTTGTCTGACCTTCCTTCAAGGGGACTGCGCTGCCTAACTGGCACATACAGTACTGTCAGTCCTTCTATGTAACTTTTTGCTGTGAAAAGGCACATGTTAGTCTGCACGTGTTGACATGCCCCCATGAGTTGACGACATGAGGAGCTAATAAAAAATAAAAAAAACAATAGTATTAAATGGTCAAAGTTACTGTTATCGGTTTACAGTTAAACAGTTATTGTGTGCATCCCTACTGTCAGACCATTCCTATCAGATCAATGATACTTTATTGAGGGATGTTTCAGCCTCATCTGCTGCAGCTCAGTGAGGAATTCACTTACATTCCTCAGAACTTCACTGCCTGGCTAATGTGCTCCATGGATCAATGTAGACATCCCCATCAGAGAACAGCCCTTTTATTACAGACGTTTCAATGTGAAGGAATGATTTTGATTACAGCTCTTGCAGATATTGGCCATATATGCCTATACATAGTCACAGTTGATAGCACCGGTATTAATATGCAGCAGTTTATTTGTGTATTCATGTTTTTTTGTCATGGTTCAAAGTTTGATAATCATGATTATTCCCCTTTAAGCTGCAAAATCTCAAGTGAGATGTCTAAAATTTTTCATGGATATTCTGCTTTCTCACTTTTGCTATCATCTCACACACATCTTGCAGTGAAGTTGATTTTTGCCAACTAATTGAATTCCTTGCTGAGCTTTTCTCACTTCTATAAAGTGCCATTACCCAAGAATTACTCACCCCAGCACTAACGGGAGTTACTTGTAACTAATCTTACAGAGGCTCCTGTTGGTTGTGTTGTTTTTCATGTTGTCCTTTGTGTACAGTAAAACTGGGGATGTAAGCTGTCTCTAGGGCTGCAACAGTACTTTTGTCCTCCTCAGAAAGCAATGTGGCAAGCTATCAACACTGTAAAATGATTCTACTCATCTCTCGAGTTTTCAGCTTTTCTTGCTTTTCAGATGTTAAATAAAACAGAAATAAAAGTTGGTCAGTTTTTTTCATTTAGTTTCATTTAAACATTTTATGACTGTTTCACCTCCAACATCGGGCTTTAGTAGACGGCTGCCTTGAAAGACATTGTCAACCCCATCACGTACTGCCAAGCAAAAATTGGGTTGGGCGTCGACCAAAATTTTAGCAGTGTCCCCAGCAACCATTAGAGGCACTTCAGGGGCCGTTATCACAGTCAGATGTGAGGCTAATTTTCCTGTTAATGTTGATAACTAAAGCAGATTTTGCAGTATATGCCCAGGGCTATGAAGGATGTACTGACTAAAGCTTAATCAGTGCTTTAGCAGCTGTTTCTGTAACTATTTGATTATAGCAAACGACTGTCTGTGTATGTGTGTGTGAGTGTGGGGGGAGTGATTGTATCCTCTCTTGTTGTGGTTTTGTGAAAATTTAATCGACTTAACAGTAGTGATTTGGCTTAGTTTTAGAATAATATTCACATGCATATTTTAATATTGTGTCCATAGATTTTGATGTGCATGGGGGAAAAATATTAGAATTAATTTTAATATACTTTAGCCCCATCCATAAAAATCTCTTTGAGTGTCTATTTCCATTAAAAAAAAAACATTTGTAATTTGTGGAAATGAGCAGGGAGTTTCAATACATTCCAGTAACCGCTATTTTGTCAACCTGTTTGTATGGGGATACTTTGGGTGCATTCAGTTTATTTGCAATAGCAAGGGATGGAGCAGAGAGGGGTGTGGGTATCTTATCGCTGTCCAGGGCTCAGTGCTCTGAGCTGCCTGACCTACCTTCAGCCCAGAATGAGAATTCCCCTCCATCAATTGAATATATGAATACTTGTACCTCTCCCTCTTCTTATATTGATATTCACACAAAACTGTCCTTCAGAGGATATTGCTAAAGTATGTGTGGCAGCTTATCAGCAAGGCAAATAATGACAGTGGTTCAGGTGGTGGTAACATTACGGAGGAGCAGATCAGAAAATGGTCAAAATCATGTTTTTACCTCCCTTTTTGCCTCTGTAATAAAAGCCTGTAACGCATGTGTAACTTAACTCGCAGATAGAAGATTAAGTAGCTATGTGAGTGTGGCGTGTAATCATATTGCCTTGCTCAGATGTGATAAAATGGTTGACAACATTTCCACAAGCACATAGCAGAGAGCAGTGTGTTCTCTGATCTACAATATTTAGATGTTAAATATCAGAACAGAGCTACACATTTGACTTTTAATGGCTCTTTAATACAGACTAATTATGAATCACAGATTGTTGATACCAAAGGTTAGGTATATCAGTGACTACAATGTAGTATTCCCAAATGCTTGTTTAACAAACCTTACACTGCTGTGTTGTACTGTTTGTTCTAGTTGAGACACCACTCAGAACAACAGCTAGCACTCTATGGTCTGCAGCTTGTCCCTGTAGCATGGTAAACCCTTAACTTGTTAGCTCTATGGAATCTGTACTCATGTTCATGGCATTTTAGGAATTTCTATGTTTAATCTTGGAAGAATTGTCAAATGTCTTTGTGTGCAGATTGGGGTCCTTGCTACACATAAATCAGCTTGTAGTTTTTACACATGGTTTGGCTAAAGGTCATGGTCAGGATAAAAGCCCACAACATCAATTGTAAAGGGAAAAAATAGAAACACAGGTGAAAAATGAAATAAAATACAATAAAATGCATGTAAAAGGCATTGAAATCTTGAAAAACTCAGGTAGGAGGAATCAAGTGAACACAGAAGACTCACTAAACTAGGGCAGCAGCAGCCCTGTAGCACACAAGGAGGTATAGCACTGACATTGCCAACTGAGACACACCAATGAACCAAAATAATAGTTATTTATTTCGCTTAAGCTTCTAAACAGTTTTGTTCTCTTAGGAAATATCTGTGGTAGTAAAGTCATATTTTCCTTTCAGAGCTACTGGAGCTGGTGTAGTATAGTAACAAACAGCTGATCTCAGCTACTCCAGCCACTATAGTCTGACTTTTTTTTATTTTTAAACCAGGGTTATTTATCTCAAGCTTACTCTTGGCATCTCAGCTGAAAGCAATAGGAGTTGCTCTGACACATGGCGGTCACAGCAGATACTCAGCAAAGTATGAGGCTCATGTTAATTTTATTGACATTATACAATTATACATGCACACACTGTCATGTGCACCCTGAATGATAGGCACACAGAGGGGCCAGTTGACAGCTACAGGAACAGTAAACCTGTTCAATCATGGGATAGCTGCTGAGAGAGTTGTACAACATAGAACACTACCACTGCCATTATTAGATTTGGTATCATGGTTCAAGAAAATTGCAGTCACTCACTTGCTCTTTCTTCAACAACATCTACAGTATGTTCATCAGGATCCATTACACTGTCTGCAGGCACGAGGATGAACAATGATCATTCATTCACCTGCACTGCAGCGTTGCGGACCTGTCGTGTTCTCCTTTGTCCAATGAATCTGTGTGTCCTTGTTCACCCACTGTTAAGCAATCTGTTGCTTTAGTCTTATAGGAAAATGAATGGCCTGCCCTGTCTATTTAAAAGCATTTGCCTCTTCTAATCAGGCTCTACTTGTTCAACTTCACAATGAGAGTATTAACAGCAGCATCACTTGTATTGCTCAACATTTTATGTCTTTTTGACGTTCTTGACCATCAGTCTTTGTTGTTTCTGCTTACTCGTGTCGTGCTGTCTGTTTTAAGCGTGATTTTGCTCCATACTGTGTTTGTAGTGTTGAATATTCAGGTTGGCTGATGTGCTGACTAAATAGGCCCCTGGAATACATTGTGTACCTGAGCTGATAACAGATGGCAGCATACATTATCTTCATTACCTCACTGTGTCCGACAGATGGCTAGAGAAAACATATTGCATACATCATCAACATTAATTTCACCTGTATAAACCAGCATGGTCAGACTGGACCTTTATTATTTCTAAGACTACGGCTTTTTTTTTTTTTTGCTATAAGAATGACTGTAGACAATCAAATTGTACTAAAATGTTATGCATAATCAGATTTTCTGAATTTTAACCCTGCATTTAATGTGTAATGTTAACCATATGCCAATATGTATATACATTTACTATATCTTACCCTTTTGGAAGTGACTTCTATAGTAGATGTTACGATAAGTTAGGCTGTCAACTTATGTTAAGTAGATAATTAGTCAAAGTGTTTGAGTCAGCTACCCTGTCAGTTTGTGTTGCTCTCAAACCTTTCATGTAGTTAGTGTGTGGGTCGAATTGCATGCAGGTGTGAGTGTGTTTGTTCCTCACTGCCCATCTTTCTGAGTAACCATCTTTCTACCTCACCTCTCATCTGCATGTTTTTGTGTGTCTGTCTGTATTTATGGGGTGTTGAGGTCTGTTGCCCTGCCATCTTACATTGTTGTGAAGCCTTTTATCTTACTGTGTATGTTAGCTGTAGTGTATAATTAGGGATTATTTATTTAGCACACCCCCTCCCCTTGCCCTGCTATTTTCTTTGGTCCTCCTCACCTCCCAATTCTCAACTGCAAGGGATACTGTTGATTGTATGTTGGTCTGATTGCACTATTAAGAAAAAATTAAACGTTTTGCCATTTTCAGTAATTGTATTGTTAACTCTAAGGTTGTTGCTGTGTCCCATAGCAAAAGGGATTTTTTAAAATGGTAACAGACAACAGAAGTGCAAAGGGAGGAGATTCATCGTTGCCTTGAGTAATCACCAAGCAAACTCTATTCCTCCCAAGAGGGGAGTATAAAGACTTGCCATTACACACAGCTTTCATCCGGTGAGTCAGGCTAAGAGGCCATTAACAGGCAGAGTAACCATACTACATTGGCTTTGGACTTCAGTACTTACAGATAGAAAGTCAATTCTCTCTCTGCACATCTAATAAGCGATGTGTTTGTAATGTTACTTTGACGGCCATTTGATTTCTCTTCCTTAAGCTATTAGCCTCATGGTCAACTTTCTGTGTGTGAGATATTTTCCAGGTTATACTTGCTGAGTTTCTTTAGTCCATAGCTCCTCTTTTATGACAAGATATTCTAGCTCCTTTTGTTGCTCTTTTACAGCAGCTATTGCCTGTGCTGTAATTGTGACTGTTGTGACTTTTTTAAAATCCTGTATGAATGTGGCCTTATGCACTGAACCTCTTTGCTCCTGCTGGTGTTAAATGGAAAATAACCCACACTGTTAGTGTAGTCTGTAACAAATGCATTGCATATACAGTAAATCTACATATATATCCCGTGCTGATCTGTGAGTCTTCACCGAGTCTGTGTTAATATTATGAACACGGACAGCAAAGGTTGGATGAACATCGGTGACAAAGTAGAAAATATTTAATGCTGAGATAATGATGTTTCACAGGCAACAGCATGCTTAATAATTTAGATTCAGCTCTTGTTAAAAATCCTCCCAACCTCTCTCATTAATGCTGGCAGATAAGCGGCCACTTGATCTTTCTTGTTGGCATACAAAGCTGTTGTTGCAGTGTTCAGTGTTCAGTTGTCGCATCTCGGACGTCTTAAACTGAGCGGTTGAAAAACAGCTCGGCCTGCCCTGCAGGTCTTTTTGCAAATCACCACATTTACTCAGTTTTGTGTTATATTTTGTCTTTCAGCATTTAAAAGCACAACCACATACATTCAAATACGTGTTTTGATAAAACATCACAAGTAGCTGATACAGTTTGTGTCCTTGATGCCTTTTTCATGGACATGACAACCTATCTCCTGTTTAAGGCGCTGTAGAATGCTGGCATAGTCGACACATCAAGTGGGCTTAGTATTTCACCTTGACATCTTAAAGGGATAGTTCAACATTTTTGAAAATTGGCCCATCGCCATGATCCCCCTAGTAATAGCAGTAGGTTCGTTACCTTTAATTGTTGGTCCAAGCTGCTTTTAGATCGGGGGAGAAGAATACCGAGCGGCGCAGCTACACTACGGAGGCTAATGGAATTTCTTGGTTTTGCTCATCAAACTCAGCAAATACACAACCAAAAAACTCAAAAACGCTGTGGTGGACAAGTTGTGACCTGCACATTCACCACGCTATGAGATAATAGCGGAAAGTTGCGAGATGGAGTTGTTTTAGAGGCAAAGTCGGACTTTACACTCTAGAGGGCTGCTCGGCGGAGTGATTTCAAAAGCGCCTGTTTACTGCAGATACGTCCGTATACTACGGCACTGGCTGAGGTGCGCACACTGTGTCCCTCCGACCAGTGGTTCACTGAAGAAAGTAGTTCTGAGTATTTGCTTCACTTCTCTTAACTTTCCGCTATTATCTCATAGCGTGGTAAATGTGCAGGTCACAACTTGTCCACCACAGCGTTTTTGAGTTTTTTGGTTGTGTATTTGCTGAGTTTGATGAGCAAAACCAAGAAATTCCATTAGCCTCTGTAGTGTAGCTGCGCCGCTCGGTATTCTTCTCCCCCGATCTAAAAGCAGCTTGGACCAACAATTAAAGGTAACGAACCTACTGCTATTACTAGGGGGATCATGGCGATGGGCCAATTTTCAAAAATGTTTAGTTTAGTTTAATAAGTTTATTTGTATCAGGGACAATGTACAAAATAACATTAGTCTCGAAATGAGACGAGATGCCTTGTACCGGATTTAGCTTACTAGCTACTTTCCATCCGTAGTCCCTGGGCAGTTGAACTATCCCTTTAAAAACCTGCACCGTCTTTTTCTCCTGGAATATGTTTTTGTCTTTGAATTCTTTCAATTTTTCAGGTGCCTCATTGTCAAGGCTTAGTTTGTTCTGCACTAATATTGAAGATCAATGAGAAAACTTCTGTTATAAAATCTCCTCCCGATGGACTTCTTCTTTATTTATTTTTGTTTGTCTGTGTTTGTTTTGTTTTTTCAAAGCTTTGGGTCACACTGGGAAATGAGTAATGCTCATCATTTCTAAACAGGTGCTGTAAAGAGTGAGTACTTCCTGAAAAAAAATGAACCATTACTCTAAGTGAACAAAGCTTGTAAGACTATCCATCCATTATGGAAGACAGTCCCAATGTGTCAGACCAGTAAAGAATCTTGTCCAGCTGGATAATTTCTCTATATTTAAGTGCCTTTTTCCTCCCTCTTTAGCTTCTCCTTCTGCTCCTTGTTCCATCAATCAATTAAACCCTTCAGTCCAGTTTGGTAAAGTGTAATGTCTGATGCTCTATTTCAGAGTTGAGCTCCGAGAACCTGCGTACCTGCTTTCAGATTATTAATGCCTACATGTACCTGTCTGCCACAGACTTCCTGCAGGTGAGACACTCAAACATGTTGCGTATGAAATGAATTATTTAAACATAAAGGGAGTAAGATGCCAATGCATATGAATCATGTACAGTTTGACTTCAATATGTATGAATTTGTGTCTTTCCAGAGCTATGCAGAATCACTGTGTCGATCATTCTGTGATTTGCTGAAAGACATCACAAATGAGGGACAGGTCCAAGTGCTCAAGGTACTGTCACTTCCTACCTCACGCACTTACACACAACTTTATTGCCTTTGTTTATCCTTTTACTCCTCTAAGTGGTCATCTCTTGTTTTGCCTTCATATGCTCCCCCACAGTGTTTGTTTGTTGTGGCTGTGTGGTAGGATGCACTGGAAGTGGCATGAAATGCTGTATACACAGAGGCACACAAACATGTACACAGTGCTGCTCATGAATTGACTCCAGATCTCAATGCAAGAGGAGCCTTGACATTTTTACAGCTAATAAATTATTTGAGTTATGTGCCAATGTGTTGTCTCTGGCCAGCTACAGTATATCACAGTATATCAAAAATTATAGTCTTAAGCGATTGGCTAACAAGGGTGTTAACTGAACAATAAAATTAACTTAAAATTCATCAAATGATAACTGTATGAATACTGATATCAGTGCACTGAAACAACACAGCATGGTCATGCTCTGCATGTTTGATTGTTGTTTCGTTAGGCGTTATACATTATGGGTTGAAATGAGTGGGACCCTTGTTTCTAAATTGTCATTTCTCTTATCTTGGTGTAATCCCTCATTTATGCTTGCAGTGTATGTGTGTACATGTCAGTGCACATGTATGCCTCAGCATTTGACGTCTTCACAGACGGGGGTATATTGATGCAGAGTAGCCATGAAACCAAAGAGCTTTAGCTTAGTAAAGCACATCTGGCCACTGCTAATCCTTTGTTCAGAGGGGAGAAGAGCCAGTAGACAATAAACCCTGTCAGCCTACACAACATGAACGCACTGTAGCTCACTGCATATTGTCACACTCAGAACAGAGGGATCAGAGTAATCAGTGCATGTTTAAAAAAAAGTTCATAGCAGAGGCAGTAGTGAGCATCTCGGTGTCTCTGGGCTTCAGGCTTTGTCCCTAACCTTTGAGTTAAATATTCTCATTTGAGCTTTTAATTTGCCAAAATGTCATTTGTAACGTTAGCAATTGTGTGGTCTGGATTTACAATGTGTTCTAATCCGAAACTTAATAAGGATGGAAAGATCATTTTACCGTCTTTTAAGAAAAGAGAAGTTGTTGAATGTACATTGTCTAATACAGCTTTGTATGGTATTTTTCTGAACAATGGCTCAAGCACATATGTTACTGAACATCATCTCATCTCCAAAATAGTTTCAGCTAGTATGTAGGACTGTTGCGTTGGATTGCTTTAAATCTAACAAAGTATACAGTAGCATATGTAGTGACAGCCAAGTGCATGTCCACATACAGTACTGTATGTACACAGAGATGCATGTCACACTGCTTCTTCACTGAAGCTTTTTCTCATTTATTCTCTTTAATCATATTGTGGCTTTGGTTTTGGCTTATGGGGCCAGCCTTGTGATCGGCATGCCCCTGGCTGACTGGCTGATTGACTGAGTGATGGCTTTGCTGTCAACTGCTCAGTGGAACAGTCTGCTGAGCTGCTCTGGTTTTCAGGGAGGCTAAGCTCTATTACAGAAAATAAACCACTTTCATTACAGGTATCATTACTACTAAAGGAAGAAGAGGAATAACTTAAACATAAGGCACTAAGCAAAGAGAGGAGCAGAATGGGATGGGGAGAGAAAAGTAATTGCTAACAAGACTAGGTACTAAATGCCTTGACCATCTAATAGAAACTAAACTATTGTTGACCTCAGATGGGGGCTTTGTAAATGCTATAATTGTCCGTCTAGAGGGAGATGTTTCAGTGGCTCATAGGGTAGAGCATTGATCATTAAGGTTTTTAGTCCTTGACCTCTTGGCGCATGTTCTGTGCTCTATGGCTTTTGCTGTGTGTCATTCCCTTTCTCTCTCCCTGAACTAGTCCATCCTTCGCTCCCACTATGACTGTAATAAAGGTAAAAGCCTAAAAAAAACGTACAAAAGGAAAGATAGCCCGTGCCTTTGAGTTTTTTTTCTCCAAGTGATCATTCTTACAGTAAATACAGCCAAAATGACAGCTCAGTCAGATGTCAGATGCCATCGCAGTTGAAAATCAAAACTTGAGTGCAGGTTGTCCAGCCATAAACTGTTGGATTTGACCTAGTCTCTTGTTTGGTGCCAGACTTAAACTTTTGATTTTGAAATTCAAGTATCTCCTTTTTTAGCTTTATTCCCAAGGAGAACACCTTCATTCAAAATCTATGCAGCTTACCTTGTATGGCACAGACTGTAGGTCAGACCCTCAATTAAAAGGAGGATTTTCCGCCCTCTTTTATTATCTCTCTAAAAAGAACCTCTCACTAAATCTTTTTGCCTCTGTGTGCCTCCCACACTCACTCATATCGTTCTTTGTTTGACCCTTACCTGGAAAATTTTCTCTATGCATTATTCTTGCTTTTCCCCCCTTGCTGCTGGTCCTTACTTCCCTCTCTGGAGTTGTGCCCCTCATCCTCTGTCCCTCTGTGTCTCTCTGCAGGTGGTAGAGATTGCGCTAAAGGTTAGCCCCATTCTGGGAGCCCACATGTTCCAGCCCCTGCTGCCAGCTGTCTTCAGAGGTATTGTGGACGGCGAGGTAAGTCTTACCTCTTACATTTTTGCACAGATTTGGCAAGGTAGAACAGGACTATAAAGACGTATTATATTACCAGTGGTGCATTTTTACCCCTCCTTTACTGAATGTTTAAATATTTTACTTTGTTAAAGGCTTCCTTAAAACAAGATTGTTCCTACTCCTGTATGTTCTTTCAGTGTGTCCTTTCCTGTCACGTAAAATTAATAGTTGGACAGCCCATAACGTGGCATTTATCGATCAATTCAGCTAAAGGTCATAGTTTGTCTTTCCGGGATACTGCTGTGTCAGTTAGCCTATCATTTTTTTCCTCATCATGCTCAATGACCTGTGCTTTATGTAGAAGCATTCATGCGTGAGTATGTTTCTGTATCCTTGTGTGATATATGTGTATTCATGATGCATGTGTTTATGTTGCACAGAGATATCCTGTGGTGATGTCCACCTACCTAGGAATCATGGGCCGTGTCCTGCTGCAGAACTCGAGTTTCTTCTCCTCTTTGCTCACTCAAATGGCCTCCGAGTGCAGCCAGGAGGTGAGGCCCAGTGTCTAACCTTCATTTCTGTCTTCTCAGCACAGTGTCTTTGAATGTCTGAGAGAAACATAACTGCAAAGTGCCTGTTAAAAGGGAATCATTCTGAACGAGGCTGAAAGTAATGAGCCAAGGAATTGCAAATGGTAACATTTTCAAGCACTAAAGTTTAGAGTCACCCCTCTTCACTGTGAAACTATGGCACTGTTGTATTTGTGACCCAGAGCAAAAATAATTTGGGTTACTTCGACACTGCTGCCTTAATCTAAGGAAATGAAAGGCTGTCTCTCCATCATGACAAAGGCATTTTTCTTGTCCATCTCTGTTCTTTCAACCTTCTCTCCTTTCATCAGGTGGACCAGTTGTTGGGCAGTGTGATTGAGATGTGGGTTGACCGCATGGACAACATCACTCAGCCTGAGAGGAGGAAGCTGTCGTCACTGGCTCTGCTTTCCCTTCTACCATCTGACAACAGGTGAGAATTATTTATCATTCATTCATGTGCAGATGGGGCTTTGAGCTCGAGGAAAAGGAGGGCACATAAGGGCACAAAAGAGGAATGTGAAGAGACACATGACAAATTATTCATGTATTTGTTGTTTTGCTTTATAGACCATAGCTGGTGGGTTTAACCTTCTCTGAGTTTTGTCTAGATGGATAGTTTGTGTCACTAACAACAGTGTCACAACAGAAAATATTAGTAATAATTAAATGTTTAAGAAACACAACAGATCCACTTTTGCCCTGTGTGTTGAAGTGAATGTGTGTGGGACCACAAGTCTTGACCAGTACTAGTTGAATTATAGAGGATTATGATACCAAGAGGCAAAACCATCTGGGCAAAAATCTCTTGTCACACCAACAGAGAAGCAAACATGCCAAACAGAAGACAAGCTAACTGAGATCAAACATTTGGATGCTGTCAAAGTTTTTAAGGAGAGGGCTCCTTTTCCCTAGAGATTCAGAGAATCACGATGCAGCACTCAGCAGTGCTATAATGTAGGTTAAATCCAAGCTTGGTAGTAACTGTGGTGTAAACTGTAAATCCTGTGAATTTTCACAGGATGATGGTAGTGTATAGATAAAACCTGGCGTGTCTTTACTAAGCTATACAATCAAATAACTTAAGCTCAAATTTAGTTTAAGATGCAGAAAATATTCTTTTCTTGAATGTATCATTACATGTTGGCTGTTATCTACACCTAAATGTGACAGGTGTTCAGGGAGGCAAAGTACCAAACATTACAAAAAAGAAATGTTTTTCCTTTGCCATCAAAGTAGGTTTCTCATTTCATTTTCCAAGTGGGACTTCTCTTGAAGTGGTTCAAAGGAATCACTGTGGGCTTTAATGATAAAACTTTAGTTATGATGTCCTATCTGACTGAATAGTGGTGCACGGCTTTATCAAGATTTTGGGAAGCGCAAGTATTCTATAACCCAGATATGGTAATCATACTGGAGATGTAGGCATGAAATCCTTTGTTACACCCCCGTCCTTAGCCTGGAACAATTGATTGATTATGACAGCTCTGGTTGGTAAGTTCTGCATGACAAATCAACATCCTCACATATTATCATTACTAAAATTAGAGGAGGTTCATATCTTCAAATATCATCCATCTATCAGTTGACTCACCTTATCTACGCAGGGTCTGTGCATTCTCGATAAATAGTAAGGAAAAAGGTGACGGTGACAAAGTTTGTTTTGTTCTTACCCAACACAAATTAGGTTTTACCAGCATCAGACAGAAGATAAAGGCTTGTTAGAGAACAGCCTAAATAAATGGGGTGCCTGATGAGTCTGGCCTCTCAAAATCTATCAGCATTTACAAACTTTATTTATTAGTTGTTATTTTCACTTTCACGTCTATGGTTGGGTTAAATATTTTAGCAGTCAGGATCAAATAGTTACAGCAATGTTTCTGAATCATCCAACAGATCATTCCTTGTTTCTAAGACTGTCCCTTGCAGTGAGTGGTTGATTTTGATCACTGTTGGCAACCATGTTTGCATCAAAGATACACATACTGGACAGGGCAAGTCGTATTTTGATCTGATTCTCATGGCCTAGAGATGATCTCGTTACTGGACACTGGAAGGTCTCACGTATGTTTTTTGCTTAAGGATTATGATTTGTGTGTATTGTAAAGTATGATGTAGTTTTTTGTTGCTTTATTTTTGTTTTGTCTTTCTTTACCATCTTGTTTTTAAATGTATGCCTTAAATGTACTGCTCTAATGTGGAGCTCAGTAAGCCTAGTGGTGCCTTAGAGCAAAGCTAATGGGAATCCTTGCAAATAAATAAATAAACAAAAGAGGCCGCTTTCTGGGATGACAGATTAACTGCACTTGCTCTATGCTTAAATGTTGATACAGTGTACATTCTGTGACAGTGTTGTCATATTACTTTGTCCGAACAGCAGTATGCAGCTCCCAATTGTTCCTGTTTCATACCAGTGCTTTGTGATACAGTATTCAGAAATGGAACTAAATGTGTGCCTTGAAGCATTTCATGAGAAGTATTTGAATCACTTATACCACTAAGATTCAAAGTGAAAAGCATGTGAAACAGCTCGAAGTATTCAAGTTTGGTGTGTCTCGTTACTATATGCTACAATGTGTTTTCATTCCAATGGAACAGTCTGGAATATTACATAGAAAAAGCCATCTTCCTTTTGTAAAACATGCAGCTGTATCAGCTTTATTTGAGTAGTGGATGAGTGAATTCTCCAAGAACAGTTGAAATTAGATGGCATATAATTAGATGAGAAGGCTATTGGCAGTGTTCAGTAGCTTACTTTGTTGCTTCAGACTTTCATCACTTGATCACATATTCTTTTCTGTCTCTTTTCAGTTCAAACACACCGCTTGTAGTCTGGAACAGATAGTACTCCTTTCACTTTTATACCTTATTTTTTAATCAACTTGTTCACTACTTTTCTTGCTGTTTGTGACTAGTTGAACACATAAATGTCTTGTTTGTCCTCTGATAAGTAGCCCTAACTTTTTTTTTGCACCATCAGGGCACTAGGATGTTCCATTTGGTATTTAACATGCACAGCCATAAGGTCATTTACACAGAGGACTGCTTAAGTCATCAGAAGCTCTCGTTCAGCCTTTTTTATAGTAGCAGTTCATCATCACTTGACAGTCTGCTTTTCTAAGGCAAAGCTTCTGTTAAGAAATGCCAATACTAAACAAGAGTAAGGACCTTAATAACTTATTGTTTTTATAACCAGTGATTTTATGACTTTGCTGCTTTGTGTCCCATTTTGCTATTTGTATTCACATTTATTTGATTCTAATTAATAAGCCAATACACGTTTATTGCCTAGATTTCCTCTACTCACATTTTTCTCTTATTGGTAATAGCAGTTGTATCTCAAAGTTGATGCAACATGTAAGGAATCAAATGCTCCCCTTCAATAGACTGCAAGTGCTTTCTGTCTCATCAAAGTTTTGATTAGTGGTTATATTTAATTAAAAACATTTAGTCTGCTGTGTTGAATTATGCTTTTACTTTGTAGCACTAGGGTATGTAATTAAAGTGTTATCCAGATCATTTTGACTTAAAGATGTAAAGCACTGGACATACCTGGTTGTAGCCTTGCATACATGCATACATACCTGTTTGAGCATTTCTGTTACTGCATGCAGCACTGTCATTAGAATATTCATCAATGCAATTTGTAGCTTTGATCGAAATTATTTAAGCCATGGCCTCAATTTACCAAAGCAGTGGCTGTAGCAAAATGTAAGATCTTTCACGCTGCCTTCAGCCCTGGAGTCATGCACTCTCTTCTCACTCCACCAAAGCACTTTGACTATTTATTAGGGTCTGCTCTAATGATCTAAATCAGTGATGCTCAACAGTCTCAAGTGCAATCAGTGATGCTTATTGGAAATCCACTTGCATCAAGTTCATTTTGAATATACAGTACATGCCCTTTGTAACCAGGAACAAGTTGTGTCAAGAGGAGGTATTACAGCAGTTAGCCAGTTTCTAAAAAGAATAAAGTTTTTTTCTGTAATTGAGATTGATTGCAGAAAGAGAAACTAAGTAACAAGGACTACAATCTGATAAATATTTTTGAATTAATTCACTGCAGGCCAGAAGTTCACGGTCAAAACGGTTAATTTTTGATGCAACCTTCACTGGTTACTGTCCTGTGCTGCCCTGCAGCAGCCTTTTGTTTGAGTGAGAGCATTACAGAGACACTTGATTCTGATGAGGACTTTGTTGCTGTGAGTAGTTTGCCTTTGCACGTAGCCCATCAGCTCTCAGATCAGGTTTCCACTTACACTGATTTGAATGACGGGCGTGAAACAGCAGTAGTCATCAGCCATTAGAAAACAATCACTGGAGAAGTGTTGTGTCGGACAGAATTGACACGTTTAAATGTGTGATGGAGTATCTTTAATACCATGCCTGCATCCAGTTGTTGCTATGGTTGTCAATTTAAAACTATTATTGGGGAACTGGGGGCAGAGAAGTTCAGTGATTTTACATTCACAGGACATTAGCAGTGACTGATTGAAACAAACAACTATTCAAATTCAGTTTTTCATCCTTGTTTAACACTATCAAAATTGTCAGCAGCTGTTTAATATAATTTATCCTTTCTTCTGTGTCTTATATTTGGTTGGAGAAACACAGCTTTTCTCACACACCAGTGTAGAAATAGGATTGTAGTTCATAACCACAGTCTGGCTCAGTGGATCCAGTTATTCCTGTTGCTCAGCTTTCACTTTGTCTCAGTCTTAATGGCAGTATACAACATGAATATGTACTGTATTGAGTAGAGGACATGGAAAATATCCCCACATATGAGATTTGTCTATGTGCACTGGCAGAGCATGTGTCTATCCTGTGCTGATTTTTCCATTTTTTAGCCACACTTCACGCTCAGTGAACTCTTATGCAGCATTGCCTGGGGTCCACCCAGCCAAATACTTGAACTGACAGAACATTTGATGCATGACTGCCCATACCCACACATAGTCAGTCTGTGTGTCTGTATTCTTTTCCCTCCTTGCTTTTTATTCCTATCGACAAGGGAAACCCCACTTTTTTCCAGCTTGAGGGAAAAAGGAGGTCTAAAATAATTCATCAATGACTGCTGCTCATCTCAAAGCTGAGAAAAAAATAAAAGACAATAAGCTTCACTGATTTTTATTTTTCACACTTGAATGTTTGCTTTGAGACAATAAAGCTCCCTTACGGCCACAAAATAACCCTAACCCTGTGTGATTGATTGGTGTAATGACAGCATCTTTTTATGGGATCATAAAAGTAGAGAAATGTTTTCAGTGTTACCCTTTTTATGATTTGGACTCTTTTGATTATCCATTCTCTTTTTATTTGGACTTTGTTTCAGTTACATGTTCCTACCAGGTGCACACAAAGGGAATAGAAATGAAATGTTATTTCCAAAAGCCAAAGGTGACATGGTGAGGTAGGAATGCATAAAAACAGAGCAATCTGGCCATGGATACTGTGATGTGAATTGTTGAATGGCACTACCACTGCAGCATCCTTTTCTCTGGATGGCCATTCTTTTTTTTTTGACAGCTACTTTATAGTGGTCACTGTTGCCAGGAATTAACCCAGTCAATCAACCAGTTGCTTCTTTGGACAAATACCCATCTCTCTCTGTATCCCTGTCTCATTCACACACACACACACACACTTGTATACACACTTCAGGTGAATTGATGATCTCATGAGTAATGAGTCTCTGTTGTCTGTGTGTTATCAGCGTGATCCAGGACAAGTTCTGTGGCATCATCAACATCTGCGTTGAGGCACTGCATGACGTAATGACAGAAGATACTGAAACAGGCACCTTTAAAGAGTAAGTATCCAAAGAGGAGGAAAACAAATTACATAAATTCTTCTGAATCATTCAGATGACACCTCCCGGTCATTGTCTTCATGAGTGACTGAAGTTTGTAATTTTGACAAAGATTGTGCATGATGACTATAGACAGGTGAAACATTTTGTTGTACTTGAAGCTGTGTCGTTGCAGATATGCTGCTGAAGATCCAATTTATCAAAAACAAAACTGAAAGAGTGTAAAAATAATGACACATCATGAGCCACTTACTCGTGGATCGTGTCAACGCACTGAAGGAAGCTGAGTTGTAGTGTTGGATGGGACACATTTCTCTAGAAAAATAATGGTCTGTGAAATGGCCCAGAAAACAGTGGCTCACTATGGAAGGAGTTACTAACACAGACACTCTGCGCCATCACTCTCTTCCTTGGTAGTCTATCCCTTTAGCACGGGGCTCACTTCATCGTCAGTGTTAAGAAAATGTCATCATTACTTTTTCCCTTAGATGTCCCAGTGTGAAATGAACGTAGATGTGGCCTTGTAAGATGAACTGCAAAGCTGTGTTGTTCCTTTTTTTTTAAATAACACTTTGAATTGCTTTGGTTCCGTGTTGTGCATCACAACAAATAGGAGTTTTTTTCACTGTGTAGAAATGCAATCAACTGAGACGGGTAACATTGGGTAACGTAATCTTCCTGTTTCAAGCAGAAATTAAGTTTTAAATTAAAAAGGACTTTCCTTTTACTTGTCTGTTGTCATTGGTGGTTTGGAATTGTTCTTGCATGGTTAGAATAAGAATGAGAATTATTGCCATCATTTATAAATTCAATATAATAACATGCCAATCAGCGAGCCAGTGCTGCACAGTGCTCCAACCCCATGTCACATGACTACTATCCAAGAAACTAAAAGTTGTGCTGAACTATACAGGCCCAATCCAAGTCAATGGGGGAAAAAATCATCAATTGTAGTAGTGCAGAGTTGTTCTTTCAAGGTGAGTTTCTGGGCACCTGATGAACGCAGTCCAATATTCACACTGTTTTTGATCATCCACTTCTGAGGGAAATATCTGACTCTTTATTCGTAATGTGCTTTACAAGTTCCTAAAGCAGTTGCTAGTTGGTTAGTTTGCAAAGTTTCTAGTTTGATACAAAAGTACAGTCACATGAGACCCAACTTATTTATCAACACCTAACCAAAACCACAATCTTTCTCCAACCTCACAGATGGTAGAAATGTGCTCTGTGTGCCCCACATTGCCCCATTGATACATTGCTATGAAAATCATTGCTTGCTTTGAAGTCATGCACATCCCAAAAGAATAAGATTATCTTGTTGTATTTAAGCTGTATTTCTCAAAAACACAGTATATTCCCTTTCTTCCCACCCAGTTTAGTGAGTTATTTTTGCTTGAGTTTGAGTTAAGGTAGAATTGAATTAGAATTTCTGATCATGAGTTTTCAAGTATTACATGTCAAAGTCAGGTAATATGACATTCATGTAACTTCCCCTACCATATCTCTACTCAGAAGAATGAAGTAACAAGGACAAAGGAAATAAAAGACCATACAGACTTTGGACTGGGTACAAAGGTTTCTCTTGTAATTCTCTCTGCATGCAGATGAACCAATATGAATAGCAGGCAGAGCTGTGTACGAAAGTGCCAGAGGGTTCAGCCTTCTTTTTTTTTCTTCTATATCTTTTTTTTGTGCACCTTTGAGTGTGCATGCTGCCAGTGCTGAAATTGTCTCCTACTGTGCAGGCTTGTGTGTGCTTATTAATATTGAGTTGAATATTATTGTGTTTGCAGCTGCATGCTGATGAGCCATTTTGAAGAACCCAAGCTAAGTGATGATGAGGAGCCTCCAACTGAGCAGGACAAGAGGAAGAAACTGGTGAGTGGGACACACCCACTTGTATACACACAGTAGTTTTAATTTCACAATCACTAGAAGATTTTTGTCACTGTGAGCTGTTCATATTGTAGATTTTCTTTTCTTTTTTTTTCTTTTTTTGAATGCCTACAGTATAGAAATGTTGTGCTCTCCAGTCGTGCTATCCACTTGGCTCTCATAATACAAAATTAAAACACCTATTATTAAAATAAGCACCATGATTTAAAGCCCAGATAAAATGTATTTCTCTTGTAAGAACAGAAAATGTGGTGATTTTATACACTTGTTAGTCAGGTACCGATTCAGATCCCCCTCTTAGCTTCAATAGCTGCTGCAGCTTTTCAGGTACCGCAACCATGTAATCACTTAAGCACAGCCCCCAGGTACACTAATGTATCAAAGTAGCCTGCTGTGAGTCACCTTAGGTAAGGGTGGATGTTGCTGAGTACCCATAAATGGCCTCTAGGTGGGGGGTGTATACCAATTAAATAGTACAATGATGCACATGTGTATTTGCATGCATTCCTTTGCTTCTCTGTCACGCCATGAACGCTCAGAAATTGTAACACTCAGATTGTTAAGATATTGTTCAATTATGGTGTTGGCACCTCTCTGTGTATGCAGTCTTCTCCAAATGAGTGCCTGAGAAAAATTCAATTCATATACAAATGAGACTTCATCGCTGTTTGAATGAAGAAATGCAGCTGTATTTATTTCCTGGTGTGACTTTGTGTGACTTTTCCCGTGTGCGTGAGTATGTGTGCCTTCACTGGTCGGCACACCACTGTACTTATCACCTCAGCCCAGACCCTGACTTTTTTGCTCCAGGGAGGAGAGAAGAGGAGACTTAAAGTCACACCTCTCCTGGCTTCGTAATATTTGTGGGTGTGCGTGCTTGAGGATGTGCATGCATCCATGTGTGCACGTGACCGGTGTGCCCACATGAGACCGTTTTGAGCCTGGGCAGAAAGTTAATGAGAAATCAAACCGGTGACATTTATTGACTCCAGTTTAGCATGCTTTATAGCTCCTGTCCTTGGCAGGTGTGTGCATATTTATATGAAAGCATTCATGTGCATTAAAATGTGTATGTTTGTGCCAGGCAGAAAGAGCTAGTGAGGGACCTCTCATAATAAATAGTAACCTCGAAACTGTCCTGTTTGTGCATCCGTGCCTCACTTTGATAAATGTATCCAGACAATGGATGGGCAGCGTACAGAATGTGATGAATAAATTCCAAGCAATCACTCCCACATTGGTTAATTATGTTAAGGTTTACTTGCACTGAGTGGCACTCGCTGTTTAGCCAGCTTTCAACAAAAGCTGCCATGTATGTCAACCATCTGCACGGTTAGGTGAGGGGCTCTGGTGCTTTGCCAATCAGGCAGCAGGTAAAGAAAGGAAGTCTCGATATGAAAACTGGCACATGAAATGTGACATCTCTGGAGATAATGGCGCTTGAAGGAGTGAAAGAGGTTAAGCAATGCTAACTACACATATTTGGATACACCTGCACACACTGCAGTCTCAAGCCCTTTTCATATAGTACATAAACACTAGGGTTTGGCTATTTCTATATGGGTTGTTGTCCTTGCCGGGTGTGAAGATGCTCCAATGTTAACTGTTGGTTTTTTTGTTTGTTTTTTCATAACAATGACAATACACTTTTTCTTGATAGGGATTGGACTTGGTTGACAAACATTCAGGCGTCTCTAGAGACATTTGACTGGGTTCAAGTCAGGGCTTTTAGCCACTGCTGTTTTGTCCAGGCTGTGTGTAAGGATCTTTGTCCTGTTGGTTCTTATCTTAAGACTTCATCTGTTCATATACTTCCTCACTTTCTACTTGCTACTTTCTGCTCTGCTCATCAAGTAGTCTAACCACAGTCTCTCTGCTAGATATGTGGTGTTTTGTCTTTTTGAATTACACTGCCGCTTCCTTTGGGGCAACTGCATAAAGGATGGAAAGAGTGAATATAAGAAAAAAAGTTAAATTACCTTGATCATGGCCTGACATCACTTTCTCCAATGTTTTCTTCTCCTCCCTGTCTCTAGTTTACTACTCCCTCTGTAGCTCATTTATCCTGCTGGTATTGTAAAGCATGTGTGACTTTTATTCGTCTTCTATGTCCAGGTTGACATCTGGGAGCTTCTCCTCATGGGTACCTTACCTGACTCTCATAATGTATGTGACAAATTTAAAGGTTTTTCCAAAGTGAACGTCATTTCATGGTTAGGAAGTTTACTTCATTTAGCACAGCACAGAAATATGACTCCAGGGAATTTAATTAAAAATAAATAATTGGCACTCAACTAACATTTACTACATGTTGATGATAACATGATGAAGTGGTGAGTGAGAAATTACAAGTGAGTCACATATGACGGTGATAAAGCTGAATGAAACTGCTGGTAACTAAGTAATCATAAGCTGACAGTGCCCTCAAAGTCTGTTAGAAACCTTCTTCCCTGTCTATTTAAAATGAAAGAGAAGAGTAAGGCAGTGTGTGGTAGCTCAGTTGGCAGCTCCACTGAGAGGCTCTCCCACTGTGTGTATGTGTCTGTGGGGGATTATGCAGCAGTAGCCATGCTGCTTTGGTAGCTTTGCGTCATTCACAGTTCCAAAAATGTCGTAGTAATTACCATTAATGATAAACAAAGTAGTTTAGCATTATTGATCAGAAATGAAAACGAGTGAAGAGTATGAACACTTCACAGCAACATACTGCATAACATCTTTGTCTGCCAGATATTACCTGCTTACCTGCTACACATTACATGCTTATCTTGTGATGGGATGGTGGATTTCTACTCTTCCAGTCACAATATGTATTAAAAACAAGTTTTAGTGTATGCCTTAACTTGCTTTTGTTTACGGTCTTTCCAAACGAGCTGTAACATGAGCTTTATGGGAAAGGGTTACATAGTGATATGGATTAAGAAACACTTTTGTGAAAAACACACAAAAGGATCTCTGATGTAATATATTTTCTTTTGGTTCTGCATACTTCGAAGTGGCAAGTAATGGGCCTTTAAGAAGCTCAGTGTTCCTCCCCATCTGTCACCTTGTTCTTCTCTGCCCTCTGTTTGTGTGTGGATGGGGGGGCGTGTTCATGTTTTGTAGGCTCTTGTCTGGGATTTGTAAGGTTCCCTCACTTTGATCTGAATGTTCCAGGCAACTAGAGTAGGCTGGGGGCTGTGCTCGGGCCTCGGTAACATAAGGCATCATTTGATTCTTGTGCTTCATCTACAAGGTCAGCACCATCAAACAAGAAGAAGGATAGACAACATCAAAGACTTCCTCCATTGGGTACTAATGACATGGGCTCCGTCTGTTTCCCTTGGTGGCTCACATCCACTTGAGCGTTTTCTTCTTTTCTTTTACTGCACACGACTGTACATGTACAACACATACAGCTGATGATGCTGTATTTGTGTGAGGAGTTGCCAGTGACTGCTTCCACAAATGGGAAATGCACTCCCTTCGTGTAAGATGAAGGCTATGTCATTGTCTCAACTGATGAATGGAGAGATGAGAATGAAGTATCCAACATAATCCCTCACAACTTCAGCGGTATATTGTGCTACCTTACAGACAGTTTCAGGTTTTGATTTTTTTTTCTTTTGCTAAAATACTGAACTATTGGCCTTAAAATTTTAAATTTAATGGGGTGCACAAAGCAACACCAAATTGCATTTTTAGGGTGCACTCACACTAGGGCCAGTTGTTCCATACCGTGCTGAAGCATGAATGCCCCCCCTTCCCCGTCCCCCACTGGCCCCCACTCACATTACCCAGAACCCAAGTGCGCTCAAGCACGGTTGCCTCCGACACATCCATCATCACGTTGATATAGAGGGATTATTTGTTTACCAACATGGCGGATGTGTGCAACCTGACTGCAGAAAGAACGACACCTTTTAACTGTTTGACCGGTTGTCATGGTTATCTTGAAGTTTACTCAGAGCGATGTTAGCTAGCGATGTTGACGTAAACGTTAAAGCTTCAGTTGGAAACAATTATTCAGTCATATTTGCTGGATCTGTCACTATATTCTGATGAAATGGGTAATTTGGGACAAAATCGAACTCCTCTGGCCCCACCTACAGCCCGTAATCGTATTTGCCAAAATCCACCGCTCCCGGAGATTTTCCACCAGTCAGGTATAGGGGGCAGGAGTAGCAGCCAATCACAGCTACACGCCCTGCAGACACGTACGTACTGTATATGGGCAGAATGCTTGGTTTAGTCACACCAAAAGCAGTTGGCGCCAGCTCAGACTAAAAACTCCTTACACAGCATTATAGAAAGGAGCATGGACAACAGAAAGTAATAGACTGTGTCAAATAACAGGGCAGGGTGTGGAGGCTGATGCACACCTAAAAAATCTTGAAAAACAGGTGCGTTGGAGCATAGGTTAGGAGTGAACAAAGGAAAAAAGGGTCTCCCGCACACTGTCAAGTCACTTCCAAAAGACTTTAATAAAACAAACAAGTTTAAGGCTGGCAGCTGCATAACAAACAAAATAACAGGGCACAAATCATTCATTAAGTGCTTGAGCAAATCTTGAGATACTGTAGAATGGCAAAATACTATACTATATCATCAGGATTCATGAAAATTACTGTTTCCAGCACAATTTCCCGTCTACAAAACTAACTCTGAACTCTAAAAAAAGGGAAGGAGTTCCACCGCACACAAAGGGGTCGTATAAACACTTATTCATTTATTTAAAAAGTCAAGCAGCAACGCATTTCACCCGTGTGGGCTTCATCAGGCTAACTCTGAACTCTGTTTTGAGAAGAAATGAGGATCAGAGTTGCCAAAGTCTTAGTTAAACCCAACCCCAGTGAAATATGCGGCATGACAAATATTGTCAGCCACCCGTAGTACAAATGGGACTTTGGTTAAAATTCCAATTAGAAGACTTCCTCTAGTAAAACTTTTGATGATTTAATGACTGTGAAAGGGCATCACATTAATTGTGGCTGTGTTGAAATTTGAGAAGAGGAAGATAAAATAATCATACCTATTATGTTGCTGCCCCATGGCTGTTGCTCAGGGTGAATAGAAAACATTATCTAGCATGAAAATGTCCTTTAGTTTTCATTATTTTGCTTAGATTAGCAATTAGAGTGATTTAGTTTTCTTTAAATGGCAATCCCATTAAATATGCATGCTTTGATGTTTAATAAAAAAAAAAACATAGAAAATGATACCTGTTACACTATTAACCAGTAGCTCATATTGCTCAGAGTGAACCAAAAATGCTTTGATGAATTACAGATTAATCATGAAATTGTTTTTGTCATTCAAAAGCGTTTCATTATTTCATTTTAATGAACAATAAAACTGACTCCAGCGGTCCTCTGAGGTATATATTTATAGGAAATGAGTTTCAGTGTGTTATCAATTCACTCTGGGCCACACAAAGCATTAGTAATGAAGACTTACTATTCTTGCTTTATTATTGCTCCTAGTCTCAAGCAGACCATCAGTGTCAGCATAATTTGGTTTTGTTGAATAACAGACCTCTCTGACAGTGTTATTTTGCAGCACAAGATATAAAGATTCTTCTTTGTGCTGCCTAAGGCACACACAGATATCAAAATTAGTTTCCATCTCTTTCACTTCTCAGTTTTACTGCCATTTGTCCCTGAGAGTACTGGGAGTTGTACTGTAGGCTCTAAGAGTATGGCTATACAGTATTTCCAATATGATTCAGTTTACTACTTTTTAAATTAACCAAAAGTTGAGTAACTTGCTGTCATGGTTGCTCAGAAATGCATTTTTTTATGGCATTTTATTACATGGGAATACATTGAATGGACTTCAACTTAATAAATGGGTCTTTTAGTAGATTCAGATTTTAAATCATGTTTAAGAAATAGCGTTTACATAGAATGTAATTAAGCAATATATTTCATGTGGATTTCTGGTTTTATTTCTATTCTTTTCTTTTCATTAATCCACCCCACATGAATTCTTGACCATCATTTGAAGAAAATCCTAAATCTAGTGCAAAAGTTACAGTTTGTTAAACCAATTATACACAATACATATAAGATGAGGGTTTGGGTGTTCACTCTTTTTACTGGTGGGACATTTCAAGTGGGCTCGGTAATTATGGCAAGCTCTAAAAGGTCTAAAAAATTACCAGCGTTGAATTATTGAGTTGATTACACACACTACTTAATGGCACTAAACTCTGTCCTGCCATTGTTTTAATTGAGAGATCCCAAGCAGCAGAAAATTACATATTGTGTGTTTAAACACAGCTGCATAGAAGGTCATAACGACTGTTATGTCTACAGCAGTGTATCATGAAGACAAAGGAGAAACCCAAATGAGTGGCAGCTTTACTGGTAGCCTAAGCCAAGTTCTATTGTGGTAGAACATAGGAAACTTTCCAAGGCACTGAATTGTTGTACAATAAGGCTAGTCACAATAAAGACACAACATTTCTAGAGCAATCACCAAGACATGATGTACAGTATAATACAATAAGTCTCATCATTAATTTGCTATATTTAAGCATATTCACAGAAGACATTTTGACTCAGGAAAAGCACAGGTGTAAGTAATAATATGAATGATGGCTCAGTCTCATTTAGTGTCCCAGTAGATCAGGCCACCATGCACTTTACTGGGACCTCTTCTGAGTGGAAAGCAGCCTGATTAATGTAGTCAAATACTTTCCCTGTTATGAAATGTCAAAGGGTTTGCCATGACAAGGCTGGACTGGAGGCCATGCACACCTGTGATAAAGCCACACAGGTGATCTTAATTATTTTTGGCTGATTACACCCCTCAGGACCAATCATCATCTCAGTTGCATCTGTTCAGCTGGACAGCCACCATCCTTTTGATTAATCTTGGAAGTTGTGTTAGTTATGTTTCAATCAAGCTTCCTGCACATCCTGAATGTCACGTCAATACACATCAGTGTAAACTCTGAACCCAGTAATAACAACAACCAGTCTTAGTGAAATTTTGCCTGATCCAAAAAGCAGTCAAGGTTAAGAAATAGTTTTTAATCCCTACATTGTCTTCCAGGCTTTATGGTGGGAATTATTCCTCCTAATCATTGTTGTACAGTATATGTCCACATAAGACAGATACCTCATGTTTAGCCCATGTTTAACCTTAGCAGAAGTCTGAGCAGCTATAATAAATGACAACATCTGTGAGGGTGTGCAGGGCCTTTCAGGATTCAGAGACAGAGTATACCTAATCATCTATCATTAGTGTTGCTATACTGATTAAACCGTACCATGGTGGCATATTAACAAGACTGAAACCTGCTGCTATAAAGAGCAGCCAGATATTAAAATGTAGAGCATGCACCATGGAGGATGCTAGAATCATTTTGTCCACTTAGCGTCTTCAGTCATTACTCGAGTCATTGTCTTAATGTTGCATCTGAGCACATCATATGATGATGCAGCCACAAATGTGTTTACTGTCAGCTCTTTGGATTTATTGGGAGTTAATTAGCTTGCTTCAAGTAATGAGGATAATCGATCTTCGGTCTGACAATTCACGGTTGTTAAATTGATCCTAATACATCATGATTTCCAGTTTGAAGCTTATTCATTCTATATGTGGATTTTGACTGTATGTGGAGAGAGTGGGGAAAAAAGATAATGTATTCCATGCTTCTTTTTTCCCATCTGTAGTTCTGTGCAGTCAGAGTCAAGTCAGACAGGTGATGCTTGATCTTTGCTCTGAGCAGATGGATTAATACATAAAATAATGTAACAAGGCACAAATCAGAGAATTAAGCATTGACCTGAATTGACTGAGACTAAATGTTAATCTAAAATACAACAGTCATTGACATATTGCTGGCAGTTCAACAGTATTGTCTGATGAGGGATAATGAACTGTGAGTTTAAAGCTGGCAGCTGCATAACAGATGCTGTCAAACCAGAGTCCAAAGAGAATGAGGCGTCCAACACAATATAGCAATGTCTTCACTGAAATGTTTGCAGAGAGATACCTAAAACTTTGGCCTCACCTTTTGGTAATTACTTGTTAGAGTTAAAGATAGCATTCACTATTTGAGTGTGTGACTTTTTTCAAACTTGAAATGGCACTGGACTGCGCTGTAAATAAGTATGTCCAAAATATCAAAATTACGTCAATAACTCACTTCCTTTGACTTATATTGATAATTTGTTTAATAATAATAATATTATAATATCATTTATTATTGCCACAGTTTACATTTTAAATACTTGTATTATTGATTTGAATCTAATGGAGCAAACCAAAGGCATTTGGTTAACTATACTGCTACGACTGGGGTGTCTTTATCAACAAGACCAAACTAGATCCACAGAGCAAGGTTACACAATGATAGAATAATGGGGAAAAAAAAGGTGATCCAAATAAACCCATGACATCCCAACCAGTGGAGACATGTGATTACTACTATGTATTATACACAGCAGCTTGATAACGTGAGCTTTGACCTCAGTTCAAACTCCTTGGAGTACATACTGTACCTCGATAAACACCCTCTGATTGAAATGCCACTGCAGAGCACAGTGTCAATATGCACGGCTGTCCATCGTGTCCACCTTCAATAAGACACGTGCCTTCAATCACAGCCTGGTGCCATTTATTAAACAACACTAGGCCTCCACAAAGTAAGCCAATATACAGTGTGTTGTGTACATCTGTCGGGTCCATTATGACTCAAGACTCTATTATTGATACAACTTTCTTTTTAGCAAATGTAGCATTTAATCTTTTATTCTTGAAATCCATTACATTAAAAATTTGTATTTATGATGGAAGGGAGAGTAGAAATATTAAGGATGCTGTTCTCAGATTGCATTGCTCAGCACCATCCAGGACATAATATGATTTTCTGCTGAAGCCTCTTGCCATTTGGTGAGTCGTTGTCATCATGCGTCACTGGGATTACCACAGCTGTTTCAGAGCAATGAGACCAGTGATGTGACTGTGAATTCATTAATCAGCACACCCACCAAACTGTGTTTTGCCTCAGCCAACTTTTTTTTTCAGTTGCTGCATGAACCAAAATAAACGGGTTCTCTTTGAGATGCCTACAGTCTCCTCCTGCTTTGGACCTATCTTGATCTTTGTCATAATAATAATATATCATATGCTAAATTGCTTTTCTTTTAAAATGTACTTTATTTTTGCAAAGATCAAAATCTCTCTATAAATGAACCAATTTAGCACCAAGATAGCTGTTGTAGTGTATCACAAATTGCAATTCTGTTTCAGTCTAACAATGTTTCCCATTAGTAATAAATCTTAAGTTTAAAACTTATATTACAATGACATTCAAAGTTACTTAAAGTTACTTTGCTCTGTCTCTATTTGATTATTGTTGTTTTTTTCCTCTGCTTTCCCTCATTAAAATTGTGATGTTTTTAAAAAGTTCCAAACATCAAAAACCGCTGACTGCATTCTTCCCCTCCTGAGGTCCCATCTTACAAAAGCAGAAATTGGTCCTTCAGTGCCTGCCAGATGGCACAGCAGATTTAAGACAGGATGTTGCATTTCACTGTGTGACCCAGCTTGTCGCTCAAAGCTTTAGTTGCAAGAGTCACAGCCAATCTCACAATCAAGTGATTGATGCCAGAGTGATTTATGGGTCTACATTTATTAGACAGTCATGACATCCTTCAGGTTCTTACTCAGTAAGCCTTTGTCTTTAAACTAATTGTAAGGGAAATTGAATTGATTTGAAGTAAACAAAAATAAAACCAAAAACCAAAATAAAGAAGCTAAATTCACATTCTGCGTGGAATCATTATAGGTAAGAAAAAGGAGTTTCATGGAGGTCATGGAGCTGAGGACTCTGCACATTTATTTTAGTCTGTTGAAACAGTGGAGCACATGAATTTACAATCCCTGTAAACATAGGCATCTCCCTGGCTTCATATTTCATTGTTTGCCATATCAATATAAATCAGTTTGGTACCCAATCTTTGCCTTGATGAAAAATTCCAAGGCATTTCTTTTAGGCAAAAAAATTGAAAAATAGAAGTGTCAAATCGTTTTTGAACACCTTACAGCTCACAATGAAAGATTTACCTTGCGCTCCTTCTGACTAGCGATCTCCAGAAACTGAAGCTAACCGCAAGCACAAAAACACACCGAAGCCAACATGATGAATGCCGCTCTGTTGTATTTTTACAGTGAAAAGAAATGGAATTGTTAATGTAGAAATGTAAACAGAAACAAACATGAGCACATCTGCTCTAGGCGCTGAGGCATAGAAATGTTTGCTCTAGTTGACTGTATAAGCTTGAGTAAAAACTCACAATTACCAGGCTTTTTTAGGCACTTAAGGGAGGTGTAAGGGTATGGTGAAGAAGATGATGGGGCAAATGTGGAAATGTATAGTGGCTGCTTTTATAGACAAAGGATAATAAACATTTTCTCGGCTTAGGATCAAAATGCTATTGTTTTTTATATTGGTGGGAGGATAGGTGTCTTCCCTAACCACCGTCCATCTCCACACAGATACTCAGTGTTTATGTACACTAGGGGTGTAACGGTATTTGTATTTTCCCGTGCCGTCATGGTACGGGGGTCACGGTTCGGTGCACACAGTCATATTATGAATACGTCTAAATACATTTTTTTTTTTTAAAGTTGAGCCCTCACTCCAATCCAGGTGGCAGTAATGAGCCCAAACGCTGCCAGCAGCTGTCATAACAGACAAGGAAGAAAAGAGAGTGTGGAGCATAATCATACAGTAGACAATACATCCATGGTGTGGAGTTAGAGCATAGACTGTATAATAAGGAGCTGCCCGTGTGGGAACACTGGCTTCTCAGTAAATGACACAATGGCGACGGCACATGAGTGGTCAACCGGACAGTCGGTGATGTTTCAAGGATGTGCGGTGCATCGCTAGAAACGCATCAAACATGTTAACGCATATAAGACGGCATCACTCCGATATGTCGATACTGGTGGAAGGAGAAAGACAACTTGTGTGCAACACCTTACTGTATCCCCACTGCTTCTAAGCAGCCTCTTTACATGAACACAGACAGGACCAAAAAGCAAATGGCTTATAGCCTACATACAGTACATTACCTGTGTAACAACATTGATGTTAGTTTCTTGTATTTATAAGAGTTGGAGCCAGTTGTCGTCAAGTTCTACCAGGGTGTTTTTTTTTCCTCTAGAATGAATGAATGGGATTATTACACTCTAATGCACTTGTTTTATGTTTTAGTCTATTTATTTTTTACTTTAATAACAAAAGATGGTTTTTAGTTTTACATTCAATCTGTGTCTGGTCTACCAAACTTGTACCGAACCCCGACCCCCAAACCGAAGTGTATATACTGAACCGTGACTTGTGTGTACCGTTACACCCCTAATATACACACATCCAGCCGCTCATACACTTACAGTAAGTAGGATACACTCTTATGACAGACACCTAGAGGCTTCTAACATTTATGCCCTCTACTATAATATAATTAGGGTATTACAGTTTGTGCCCCTTCATTTGGTGAGGAAATTACTGCAATCAAGTTCTAATCCCCCTCTAAATCAAGAGACCATGAATTCATGAAAGCTCAGATTAGGAGAACGAGGTGTGTGCTTGTCTGTGTCTTCTTGTTCTCCCTGTCTTTGCTCGTTTCCTTATGACTGTTGCAGCAACCTTTCCTGTCCTACACTTGTTTTGATTCCAGAAAATATTCCTTTCTCAATGGCTGTTTAATGTTGCTGTCTATTGTCCCTATGGTTGATCAGTCTTTGCCCCTGAAAATAACTCTGATAAATGTACACGACCTTGAGTTCTCAGCTCACTGTTGTCATGCTTTGTTTGTTTTCTCTTTCATCTGACCAGTGCAAGTTGTTATTTTAGACGATGTCCACACGAATGCAACAAGCATTTTCAATGATTTTCAAGTGTGTCATCACTGTCGTCAATACTGAAATACAATATTTCCGTCTATCTTAATTCTTTGGTTGGTTGGTAATTATTGTCATCATCTGGAAAAGAGTTGTGTTGGTAAGATTGGTAGTTTTCTGTTACATCCTATCAGGGTAGCTTGGCTCTGTTGCCTCCAACTGTGTGATTGCCTCTTTCATGTTTTAGTATAGCCAATCACACTGTTGTCACTCACATATATCTCCATCTAAACGTAGTGTGTCTATTTAAAAGAGGAAAAAGGTAAAAAAAAAAAAATTATGATAAGGTATATCAAAACTTTGGCTTGCAAAATATAGGCCCATTGAAAATCACCATACACTTGTTGACAAAAGCTGTATTGTAGTTTATATTCTGAGTTTCGTCAAAGCGTCTCTGGTTTCGTACAGTAGCTAGCAGCAGTATTTCTGTCATCTTTGTAAAAGGCTGACAGTCACATACAAACATTTTCAACACTGAAATCCACATAAGAGGACCAGCATTTTCAACTCTATTTACTTTAAAGAAATGTGCTAGTTAAGGAGGCCAGTGATGGAAAAGCCTGGTGTAGTTTGAGTTGAAGGACAACACTACAATAAAAACAACAATAAATTTAACACCAACCCAACTTTTTTGCTGACCTGTGATGTTTTAACGTCCCTCCTTACTGCAGAGGGGAAGAGGTGCACTCTTGTGTGTTAGCACACTGTGAAGTCACCGTTGTTCGGTCGTGCTTATAGATGCAGCAGACCACACCAGTAGTTGTGGCACTGCTCTTTGATCAGAGGAGCAACACATTGGAAATGCTAATCGTGGTATTAAAGCAACACTATGTAGGATAAGGGGTACTGGTACTCTGGTTGAGATGGGCAACTGTCTGCTACCTGTGTCGTTCCTGGAGAAGCACAGTAGCTTACGAGTCACCTTCATCGGTACCGGCACCAAATTCATATAGGCTACTTGAATGAGTTTAGAAACATTATTTTGAGGAGAAAACATCATAGTGTTGCTTTAAGTTAGTGTTACCGATACTAGTATCGGTAGAGGGCCCGACACCGCACAAAAATGCTGGCATCGGTATCGACAAGTACTAACAAATGACGCACCGATGCCATTTACTGATAACTAACGCAGCGCCTTGTGTCTTCTCTCGCCCGACACTCACTGCTGTGTGATCACACATGTTCAGTGCATGCCAAGCCAAGTAAGGATGTAAACAATTAAATTAATTGCAGTTAATCAATTTAATTTTCTAGGAGTTTTTTGTGAAATGTAAACAAGCAAAGCCGACATAACGTAGCAGGATCTCTATTTAAATGTGTGCGCAGCGCACTGAGCACACAAGGGAGAGAGGAGGTGTCTCCTCTGCTGCAGCTGATCAGATGACATGTGGTCAAGACGTACAGACCTGTCACTGTCACAGGTGTCTCTCATCTCATCTCATTATTATAGGACTTCAACCTCAGAGCTCTGTCTTCAGACCTGTCCCTGAACATCACACATGGACAACATGGAGCTGCCTGTGTGATTGGTTACTGAGTTTATTAATGTTTACATCAGGCTGCGTTCAACCAATCAGTTTATGCTACTGTGATTTATGTAGTTAAATACAGTAATCATCATAGTGTAGTGGCAGGAAAGACCATTTCATGTATCAAATCTATTGTGTTGGTCAAGTCAGAGGAAAAATGTTTGGGGTGTTTTTACTGTTCCTAAATGTAAAAATGGGTTACATTGGACCCTCAACATTATTTAAAGGTTAAGGTTAAATAACGTGTTACTTAAACATTTTTACCAGGTAGGCAATAAAAAAGTTCTACTGGATTATAGTATTAGAAGAAAAAAAGCTCTTTATATATATATATTTTTTCAAACGATGTGGTATCGGTACGGTATCGGTATCGGCCGATACTGCACAGCCGGGTATCGGAATCGGTATCGGGGGCCAAAAAATGGTATCGGTGCAACACTACTTTAAGTTACTGCCCAAGGCCCTCCCAGATTGGAAAGTGTCCCAAAGTCACCTCTTGGTTTGGTGTAATCGTCTAGGGAGGTTGTAACACAGTGAGGATTTTCTGGTGTCAAACTTGATGTATGATTGTGGTCAGATTTGCGCTGGATCATTGGCGGTCCTGCAGTCGCTGCCTGTCTGATCTGAGAGTGTTTTTAGTGTACTTAGTGTTGGGGTAAGGCCTCCAGAACTGCTCACTGCTAACACTGCTAACACTTCTCTCGCTTAAAGTTCTTCCTCATGTCTTGATGAGCTGAGTCATTGAGGCATGGACATGGGCACAGTCATTAGAGATGCTGGCTGTGGGCGTTTACTTCAACATGTCACTGTACAGCTAAAACATACCCATCGCTTTCTCTCACTTTGCTGAAAATGTATCCGAGTAGCCAAATGAGTCTAAATTGAATAATTTAAATGATCATGGACATAGAAATGTTAATCTCAGTTATAAATGGGGCAATTAAGAAGCCCTGGAATGGAGTTATGAAGTTAATGGTGCTTATTTTAATTTAGAAGAATTATAAAGGGACTTCGCCGCTTTCAGTTTACAAGGCATGGTGTTCACAGCCTGTGAAAACAGTAGTGGTAACGTCTCCTGGGGCCTTGCAAGAGCTTTGTCAGTTTTAAAGAAATGACCCCAGTGATGTCATTAAGCTTAGGGGACTACAGCAGAAACTAACAGATGAACAGCGTTACAGTGCTAATTTCCTTCCTATCCAAAGTTGATAGAACCTAACAGCAACTCCAGTTTTGTCATTATCTTAAAAAACTTCTTCTGAGACGGTGATAAATGGGTCACCTATCTTGGGATATAGGTCTTATAATGAATCAGCAGACTGTCTGAATTTGTCATTGTAAAGGTGAGGTTGTTTGAATATCTGCACCCGACTGGAATATCTGTGCTCTGGAGGTTTTTCTGTGATCTCTCTCCTTTGTGTCTAGAATATAAGAACTATGAGAATAAGAAAGCATTCAGACAGGGCCGTGCATTCCTATGTATTTTTTTCAGCTTGTACATACAGATACATGTCTGTAAGTATACGCATGTAGGTGTCCTTCAATGCAATGTTGAGACAACAGTAGATAGCATATATCTGCATGAGTTGGGGTGGGAGAAGCCTGAGGTAATAGGATTAATGTCAGACTGGGATACTCAGCAGGCCCATTCCCACCAGGCCATTGTAGCTCCGCCAACACATACACGCATGCAGAGAGACTTTCACTTGCGCATAATACCTATTGGCTACAGTCTCGCATATGCTTCCATAAATTCTGGCATACATGCATGCAAACAATCCCTTGCCTCCCTTATTCCTCAACATTCATAATCACAGACTGTCATGCCCAGAAAGTTCTCCCCCACCTCAGATGTTGGCAAGGCGGGGAATATTTTACATTTTCGCTGTCAACAAATCCCATGAATAGACGAAACCAACAATGTTTATATTCTCAGTATTTCCCAGCTTCCTCGGCCTGTCTCTGGCACTCACCCGCGAGCCCAATGCTTCCTTCTGAATTGTAGGAGTAACATTTGCTATTACTTACATGGGGTGTATCGATTTAAAATTATCAGCAGTGCCTGAGAATAAAAGAACATGTCACACAGTGCAGCGCTGAGGCTCTGTTGTGTGTTTTTAATCATTTTTAGACAATAGATGTCTCTGGTTGAGAATAAGCTGTATCAGGTTTGGCAGCACCTCATTGTTGCTTTTGGTCTTTTCCTGGGATTTGTTAACAATAAAAAAATAAAATAAAAAAAAAGAATTATACAGACAACCACAGGAGTTGACATGCAAAGTGTGTTTTGTGTGTTGTGGGACATTTTTCTGTTTCTTGTAGTAACTTGATCCACACTATTGCCTGTCTGTCGTCATCAGCTGTGTTCTCCTCCAGGCAGTTGGCACCACAGGCTGTAAATGAAGATGCAGACGCGGACTGAGTGGGCAGTTCCGGTGTGGCCATCTTGCATGTAGTTGCATGTACTTAGCCAAATTCCTGGCTAATCCAAAAATGGGCAAAAAAGTAGTGACGCCTGTGGAGCACAGACTTGGGTTCATGCTGGTTTGTGGCAGGCATAACCTCTCCCACCTGTTTCTTAAAACAGCTTATAACACCAACCTAATTTAAGGAGTTACCAAACCTGTGCTGCTTCACATTAATTGTTTGTATGAAAACACTGGTGATAGAGAGAGAAGCAAACACCAAAATTGTTTGCCTACTCTTGGACAATCTTGGTAATGACAATACAAATTGAACAAGTTTACCTTGTGTTTATTTTAATGGGCAATTTACCTCAGGTAACTGCAGACATGACTTTTATTGCCATGGATGACAGCATCATCATCATCATTACCATCATGGTTGTCATAGGCACAATTTTTACCCTTCTCAGCTCATCTCGCCTACTACATTCCGTCTTAGCGTTTTCTCCTCTTCATCTGCTCACTAGGCAACTTCCATACCCCTCCACTTTCTTCACATCTCATCTGTCTCTCTCTTTTCATTCTGCCTCTCATTTATCTTCTACTCTCTCAGGCATGAAGACCACTGCTTCTTTATCAGTGAGCCACAGCAGGGGGCATGTCAATCTCCTCTCCTCTCCTCTCCTTCCTTTCCTCTCATCATCACTCCATTTCACTCCATCACATTTTCTTCTTTCTTTTACTCAGTTCATGTTTTTTTTTCATATCCCTGCATTTTTTGCCTTAACAGGAATATCACATTGACTGCACTCCTTATTTTTATGCAGATTGCTTTTTTAACTTTCAGTTCATCCCCTGGTCATTTTGTCTGTCCACTAAATATGTTCTTGTTGCTTCACCTCTCCACTGGGCAAAACACTCCTTTCTTCTTTTCATTACACATCGTCTCCTCCTCCTGTCTGTCAGCTGCCTTTATCTTTTCCTTTCACGTCCAGAGGCTCCCATCACTCTCCCGTTTCACCTCTCTGAGGTCTCTCTGATTTTAACATTTTAATAAAAGTTGTTACTTCCCTTTTGGACAACTTGGCACACTTCAATGAAGTCTGGTGAAAATAGCCATATTTAGGTTGGTATGTCAGGGCCTGCTGCCAAGAAGATTTATTATTGGGATTTATGTATTCTTTCTTCTTTAAAATATGGGATAACAGTGAGTGTGGAGACTTCTGATTGTTTGTTTGATTGACCCCTTTTGTCTGCGCTGGTCTTCTGAGAGTGAGATAAATTATAACTTCCTTCTAGTCTTATTTAATGTAATGTAATTGCTAGGGAAGCTTCTCCAGCACTGTCAGGTGGGCATTGCCTCTTAAGATTTCATATTGTAAAACACTTATCAGCAGCAATCACATTCAAATGTGTAAAAGCAAAAACAGAAATGATGATAAACAATCAAGAGCACCCACATTCATTAGGTGGGTGCTCTTGATTGTTTATCACCATTTCAGTTTTTGCTTTTACACATTTTGAAACCAAAACAGTTAATGAAGTTACTCTTTCCTGTCTTTCATCATAAAAAAGAGACTTGCTCAGTATGAAGTAAAGCTGGTGCATTTGTAGGTGAGAACACCATGCTGTGCACCACATTAACAGCTGTCTCATACAGTAGTTGAATTATAAAATCCACCTGATGCCCAAGGAGAGGAGCGGGAGAAACCCCCAGCTTGGTGAAGGGACACTGGAGAAATGGCTGATAAGACATCATGGTAACCATGGTATCCATATGTGAGGGCAGCAGGCTGTATAGGTCACAGTGTCATTCAATTAGGCTATTGACTTACTGATTTGTGCAGGAGTGAGACAAGTCTACCATTTACAAGACATTAACTGAAATCCTGGACACTAGTAACCTGGCTCTCTGAGACTCACTGACCACTGACCTCATGTGACCAGTGCTTTGTATGTGTGGGGGTAGATGATGTTTCATGATAAGTAACACAGAGCCCTTAATTTGTGCTTCTTCTTTTCTGGTTTGTTTTGACAGCCAGAAAGGTGAACATACAGAACAGTGACAGGAAGGCTATTATTACAGTAGGCATTAGGCAACTGCTCAAATGCAAGAACTAACATTGATGCTCAGTTTTTTTCCCTACAGACAGAAAAAGTGAAATGAATAGCGATCTATAAGAGTTACAGTAGAATTTAATCAGACAGAGGGAAACTTCAAATGAACTGTGGTTCTAAACTTCAGTGGATTCTTATTATTAGCTTAAATTTCAGTTTTAGCTCACTGCACTTGTTCGATATTCGCATCCTGCCTTTGTTCTTACTATTTCTCCCACTCCATTCATGTAACATTAAACTAGCAACTCCATTCCATTTATAGTATTACTCATTCAAAGCAGCGCTTTACTCCTTACTAAACCTAACCATTTTATGTTTTTATTCTTTATTATATTATATATACTTATTATAATATAATTGTATAGTGGTGTCAAATAGAATAAATCTCCACTGCAGTTTAGTTTCAGCTCCCCTATGGGGCAGCGTTAGATAGACAATTGTGAAAATATTAAACAATGATCTTGTTTTGGTGTCAGTCACGCTGTTCTCATTAACCTGTATTTATGTGGATTTAGTGAGATAATGCTGCTATATTAAAATGATTTGATTTAGCTACCAGCATTGCAAAGCAGCTAGGGGATGGTGCTTAAATTGCAGTTCTCTTTCATAATATTTCGATCGATGTCTCACTATGGGATGCACACCTTGCTGCAGCCCTCAGAAGCATTTATCTCATTACGCCAATCCTGATTGGCTGGTGAACGTGTCCGTCCGCCACAGGTAGTCCCACCTACCTTAAATAGCTCATGCGGACGGCACCACCCTCATTCAAACACCTCTTCTCACTCGGAGCATATCTCGCGTCCAGGGCTAGCTAGCTTAACTGTCCATAGACGGATCTTATTTAGCTTCTGTCGCTGGGCGCTACTAGCTTAGGACATTTTTCTGCTTCGTCGGTCACACCAGATCGAACTCAGTGCTTTCCTGCCCTCCACGGCTTGGTCAGCACTGCTCTCGACGCCCCACCACGGCTACTCGAGCACCGGAGCGTCTTATCTGTATAACATCTGTATTTGTTGCCTCTCATCAGTATGACAACATAAAAATCTGTGTTGCCATCACTTATTGTGGATAACACAATCTTCTGGGAGCACTTGGCAAGTCTAGTCAGTGATGCCCAAGGCGACTGGCTGGCGAGGCCCTGCAGATGATGTGTCAGAAATTAGCTGATGAAATTAACATCTGCCTGCAGTGTAATCCACTGAACCCCACGCTGTCAGCATCTCCTTACACAATACAGTTCTTGGTTTACACTTTAATACATCACACACTCCCACAGCTCATTACATCACACTCATGCACACACAAAGAACTTGTGCACTGTATCTGTGTGTTTGGAGACATGAGGATCTATGGGATTTGAGATAAGAGCAGGAAAAGTACAGGTTGTTGCATCATAAACTTCAGTTAACAATTGCCTGCCTGACTGAGTCTCTTAATGTCCTCTGCTACAGTGCAAATATGCTTTTCTGCTGAATAGAGCAGCCTGTTGTGATGAGAGGATGACTGAGGGGAGAGGAATGAAATGAGGAGCAGAGAGGAGTGGACATTTAAAAAAAAAAAGAAAAAAGAAATACAGTATTATACTGTAGGTCAGAAAGTAAGAAAAAATTGATTATTTTGATAACAGCTACTGATTAAACCCCTGTGTTTCTTTGTGGACCTGTCACTCAGTGAACTTGGAGCTGGAAACATGCCAGTTGCTCGTTGCTCTTGTGTTCAGGTGTGCGTGTGTTGCAGTGGTATAAGCTTTAAAAACACTGACAACAGCCACTTTTGAGCAACACTGATGGTGCCACTGGGACTCAGTCTGGGGATCACAATAGAGATGAAGGTTTCCACGGACCCTGTTGCCTCATTTCTCGCTGTCGACTCTCATGTTGCTCACTCCTCTCTTTCCTCCTCCTCCTCCTCTGGTCCTGAACAATGAGGTACAGTACAGCTGCAATTGCCCACTCTCTCTGTGTCCCACGTCATCTCCTTTGCGTCTCTTGCTTTCTTTATGTTGATCTCTGCTACGATGTCATAATGCCAGTACTCCTCATTCTCCTGTTACTTTCGTGTTTTCTTTGTGTTCCCCGTTTCTTCTCAGCTTTGTAATCACATCCTCACTTCTACCTGGCTTGTGCCTCCTCTTTTGTTTTTTTCTCCTCTTCTCATCTGTACTTCTGTTCTTCCCCAGGGATGACGGTGCATTATGCTTATTGATCTTACTGATTCACTCTTGTATCAGTTGTGATTTGTGTGCACAGAGTCTAAGCACAGCAGGTGTCCTCGGCATATTGTTCTTTATCTCAGCACTCTGTTGCTGCCTATGTAGAACATTTTTCCTCTAAGCTCATGTCTACTCATAACAACCTGTTTACATTCGACTTTTTCTCTCAGCTAAGCTGTGTGTTCATCTGTTTCATCTTAACCTGTTGTACACACTTTTTTCTCTCTCTCAGATTTGATTTTTTTTCCCTCTGGCATAGTGCAAATGCAGATGTTTCTACTAAATATTTTCACATTCAAAACGATCATGTTCATTGAAAATGTTTACATTGCGTTGATATTTGGCTCCACACACACACTAGAGTTGATGATGAAGTAAAGCGTAGAGGATACAATCTTGTGCAGACACAGACACAGCTCCAGCCTCCAGCAGGTCCTTGCACTGAAGGTAATTATGCAGGTTAGATGACAGCTTTTCCATTAAGCCACTCTCCAACAGCCACTCTTCACTAGTTTGATTGCAGTGTAATGACAAAGGACTAATTAGCATGACAAGTATTCTTTCCAGTGATTGACTACAGACCAAGAGCTGCCATTACAATATTGTGCTTCTCAAAGGTCCAAATTCCTGTCTCTTTTTCTTTTCCCCTGGTGATTTGTGAGGTTCTCTTGGGCCTGATGCGAGTTAACAGCGCTCTCTCTTATCCAAATGTTTTTGTTTGATTCATCATAAAGGAGATGTGTATGTGTAGTTCAGTACGTTGACCCGCTTTGAAATTGTTTAGACGAGGTGAGTCAAGCAACATCACATAGTAACAATAATTAATCTATGGGGAAATGAAGCCAGGTTCACAAACACACATAAATACACACACAGATCTATCACTTTGAGGTTTGAGTTTTTGACAGATTCAGATTCTTAAGACAATTGTCGTGCTTTTATCGTGAAACATAGGAATTATTTGCAAAAGTTGCCCATGCAGTACATAAGAGAGCTTTGATTGAATGGTGTTTGTTGGACTTTTATAGCCTACCTCTGTAATTTCTTAACAGGCTTTAAAAAAAATGTTTTGTGCTGTTGTGATTGCCTCAGCTCCTGCTTAGCTCTACACAAAATAAATGACAGTGTGCCTGCCTGGAGAAATGTGTCGGTTCGAGTCAGCCATCCAACTTTTTCTTTCTTTTTCACTCTGTCAAGAATTATTTTCCCAGTGTGGCTCTCAGTGTAAGATGCACGGCGGCGGCTGTATGTATTGAATCATTGTCTCTAGCGCCGGTTTTCTGTATACTGTACGTCATACACGGTAACATGTATGAGTTGTTTGTTCGTTCTCTTTTCTGTCAGAAGTGACTTCAGTGTCTCCATGTGACCAAGCCAATATCCTTTCCTCCTAAATCCTCATTGTCTATGATTTTCTCAAACTCACTCTTTTGTACGTTGAAAAAAACCAATTATGGCCTTAATCCGTATATAACCGGACAACTGATGTGCATGTAAAGACTGGACTTGTCGAAATCTAGCTAAAACACCCAGAAACTGATTTTCTTCTGCATAGACGCTTTAATCTGACTGAAACTGGACAATGTACAGTATATACACATGCTTCACAACACTAGAGATGACGCTGGCCCAAACCCTGCCTAGAAAAAAAAGTGCCTTGTCTGATGTGTCACACAGTACAATATATTTGTTCAGCCCTGAACGCTGTACAGCACATCCAGGCTGGAATCTCTAGTTGAGAGCTCTCATACCCTCTCCAGTTATTTACCAGGAGACAGAAAAGTCAACCAGAAAGGGGTTTGTATCAACCCGCTGAAATGATGTACATCGCCACCTATGTTGAGGAGGTGGGCACGAACTCCGATGGGACTCCCAACTGGAGCCATGAGCAGAGCTGGAGTTGGCTGTGCATGTGTCGTCCTTGACAGCACCGTGTACCTCCAAGCCCATGTCAATGACTAAGATCAACATTTTTTCCATCCACGCACCATCAGTCATTTCTGTCTCTTAAAATCCACAACACTCCTGTTTCAGTCACATCTCGCATTGATTTCTGTAGCTCTATCCTCTCTGGCCTTCCTCACAAACTCCTCCATAAACTTCATCTGGTTCAGGAGGCAGAATCCAGAATCATTACCACAACCTCTTCAACACAACATATTACTCCTCTCCTCCGGCAAACTACATTGCATCCTTGTTAAACACCATATTGATTTCAAGCTGCTTCTTCTCACTTTCAACTCACTTCACAGCCTTGCACCTCCTCCCTCTGTCTCTCTGATCTTCTCCATATTTGTACATCTGCCTGTTACTCATAGATCCCCCTCTTCTGTTAATCTCACTGCACCTCCCGCCCACCTGACTACCACAAGGTTTAGAGAGCACTCATCCATGTTGCCCCTTGACTCTAGGGCTTACTGCCACAAGACATCCATAATATAATAGCTTTCTTCCTATCTTCAACCCACCTCAAAACACACCTTTTCAAACGTACCTATTCATTTTAACCAAGGGGGCAGTTGTGGATCTGAGAAGTGAAGCTCACTTCCGCGTTCAAAAAACTGCAATCCCCTCGGCTTCCTCTGGGGGCTGGTGTCAGAAGGGAGCATTCCCCATAGACCCCCATGTTAAAATCGCCAATTTTACATCCTCAATAAACATGATCAAAGCCTGGTGTCAGAACGTTTTTTTGTCTCAATCGATAGTTTCTACCCCCGCACACACTCTGAGGGGGGTGAATTTTTTTTTTAACTCTACCGTTTTACTGTTATTAGGTTAAAACTCTGGCCAATTAGGGCGCGGAAACGTTGAGTGACAGGTCCGAGCAGCTCCGTGGACAGCTGCTTCGAGGCCAGTGGGCGGGTTCTCGGCCGGCCAATCCAACATGGCGCTGTTCAGGCCGCCATATTTGAGTCACAAAAACGACTCCCCAAAACCAATGGGTGACGTCACGGACGCTACGTCCATTCTTTTTACAGTCTATGATTTTAACACATGATGCAACCATATGGATTCTATGCAGTTGTATTTATTCTAAATCATTTTGTATCTCATGCCTCGTATTTGCTTTTTTTTTAATTTAACAGTGTGTTATAAGGTGTCCTCAAGTGCCTTGAAACACTGATATAAATTTATTATCATTGTTGGTGAACTGCTAGTAATACTTTTGCTGGTATATAACATAGCAATTAATAGTGTGATTAGTTTGATTAGTGTGATTTACTTCTCAATCAAGCTGTCTTATGATATTAATCGTATAATTCAGCGCATTGTTTAAATGAGCTGGTGGTTGCAGCTTTCATTGTTGCTTAGAAAGTAGCTCTGCGTAGACGTGGCTTCATGTTTGTTCCTGTCGAATAGTGCAGGGAGCTCAGGGTTTATCTCTGTATACTTTTTATTTTTCTGTGCAACACCAAGAACCCTGCATAATGGAAAAGTGATATGTGGCTTTGCTCCAGATTAAATGTAGAATTCAAACAGTCACATGTATCATATGGCTTTGCACGTTCCTATCCCTGAGGTAAGCACATACTGTACACTACAAGAAGTGCATCTTTACCAACTCAGAAAACCAAAGGTAGTGATTTTGAAATGAGTTTTGTTTGACTTACCTGAACCCTTTCATCAAAACAATCATTAATTGACCATGATATTGTAAAGTAACTCTTCCCCAAAATGTCATCTTTTTACATAGTTGACCTGACAGTCAGTGCAGTGCATTGCTGGGTTGAATACTTAGCTTCAGCTGAAGGGGATTGCTCATTGCACAAACTCCACTTGACAGAAGGGCAGAGTTTATAGAAAGAAACTCTGAAAGACTGAGAGCAGTCTTTCTTCTGCAGCAAAAAAGAAGTCTTGAGTTACAATGCCAATTGTTAAAGTCTGAAAAATGAACACACTGACTCAGGCTATTGCTACACAGAAAATGAAACCTGGCACTATACACAATAATGTAAAAGGCCAAATTTCTCAAATAAAGAAAGTGAAAAAGTGTATTGAGGAAATATTAGAGATAAAATTACATTTAGAGCCCCCAAAAAATTCTGTTGGGTATCTACAGTACCCAGCTAATTGTAACATAAGAATTATTTTTAGACATAGGCCTGTTGTTGGCCAAAAGAGTCATTGCAATTGCTTGGAAAGAGGTGGATAGATCAAGGATAGGTAAATGGCTTTCAGAATTAACAGCAACTCTGCCCTTAGAAAAGATCACGTATGCAATCAGGGGTAAGCAACCGATTTTTGGTAACATCTGGGGCCCCTTTAGACATTTTCTTGCAAATAAAGTCTTGCCTGTTTGGTGAAAACGCCTGGGGATGACCCTTAAGTAGCCCTCTTTAGTTCATTTGAGAAAAATGTTTACTGTCTGGTGTTGATTGACCACTATCTACGGTAATTTGTGTAGTTCACAGTTATGAGTATGAGCAATGTGTGGTTGGTTTTGTACTTATTCCCCCCGTTTTATGTATGTAAATTAAAGAGATCCTTCTAGAAAATTTGCCATCTTTAGCAAATCTGCAAGGAAGAATGGGAGAAAAGGAAATGGGTAAATTCATATCAGTGCAGACTTCCAAAAAGAATCAAACTTTAATTTGCTGCTCAAATATTCAGCTGCTGTGCATTTACTCAGGGGATGAGGCAGCGATTGAAATAGAAATTAAGCCTGTATGAGGTTTTCCGCATTTATTCAAAAATTCTGCAAAACTTAATTTATTTAGACCCTTGACAAAAAGTCTTGGCTTATTTCATTTAGAATTCAATGTGTCATAACACCAATATCAACAGGAAATTTCAATCTCTGAATGCTGTACATGTCTAACAATACCTGAGTATATGAGCAGCAAATTTTCTGGAGGTAAATTTAATATCTTTGCAAACTATCTTCTTTCTGCCACAAATCTAACTTTGGGACATCATGTAATTTTTCCATTTTATCTTTGTCTATGTGCAGTTGGCCCTGGAGGATCCGGTTCACAGCGTCTCCCTCCAGCAGTTTGTCTATGAGAAGCTGAAGGCACAGCAGGCCCTGATGGGAGACCAGGGTTTCGGGGTCCTGATGGAGACCGTGGACACAGAGCTCGTCAGGCAACTCCAGGAGTTCCTCCAAGGCCTCTGAATCACATCTACAATCCCTCACTACCTTACACAAGCGTATTTTGCCTAATGCTACCCTCTCCCCCCATTTCCGAAGATGTAGTGGAAAGGCTATGAATCCTCCCAACATGTGGATCCAAACCTTCCCAGCCTCTCTACCTGTGCTATGCCTTATCTATATTCAGACCTAGCCTTGTCGACTGCCCTCAGCTAACACCCCGTGTCTCTTTCTCTACTATCTGGATTCCTTTACACCCTTTTTTATCAAGATGGGGTTTATGTGAGTGCTTAAAAATGTCAATGTACCTTCACATTTTTAAAAAGCCCACATAAAACATCACCATACTAGAGCTTCCACTCATTTCTTCTAGTTTCTTCTCTCTGTGGTTTTAATGTGTAAAGGGTAGAAAATTGGAGGGATAGTATACAAGTCAGGGGGGTCGAGGGGTATCAAGCAAAAATCATCTGCAGGTGCCAGAACGGGAGCCTCAGACTATTTTCTATGGGAGAAAGAAAAAAACATACAGATTGTAGCAGATAGCATTTCATTGGCTTTGTACCTGTACTCTGCACAATGACAAAGTTGAATCTAATCTATACATGGATAAAAAAAAAAACCTGAAGGACCTAAAGCAGTGTTTACACAAACTATTCTTAAAAGAAAAAAAAGAAATGTAATTTTGTATGTATGTAAAGTATGGATGATATTCTGCATGATGATATTTTACTTTTTATTTTGTTTTTACGTTGTGTTCATTTTTCTTCCATTTAAACAAAAAAAAGAAAAAAAAAAGTTTTGTCATAACCAGAGGTCAAGTTGAAGTAACTACTGAAAGAACTTAGAGTGTTTTTCTTTATTTTTGCATTGGGTTAGAGGGAATGTTTCTTGACCATAAAATGGATGATTTTTTAAAGGTGATTTGTAAGAGTGCTGAACCACATTTATATGTATATACATACTGCTGCTAACTGATGGTGTGTCGGAGCACTTTAATAACCAAAAACTGTCTCACTTCTCATTCTTTTTTTCCCCATCTGTTCTTCAATGGTACATCTTCACACATCATTGTACTTGTAAAACACAGTCGTAGAAGGCCTTGGAGCAGTGCAGCAGGATTGTGCGGATTAGGCTGAAGTTGCATTAAAATCTTCATTTTGAGTTGTTGACATTAATCATATCTTACAGAAAAACTCACAGCAAACGTAACATGCGATTAGGGTGTGTCCACACACTTGATGAATTTTTGACTTGTGGTTGTTAAAAAGTCACATTGTGAGCCATTGTGACTTTCTCCTGATTCACTCTTGGAGAAAGTCATGTGTAGCTGTCCTGCTGCCCCGCTGTTGTTTCTGATTTTACCTTTTTTTCTGATGACTTTGTAGAGGTAGAAACAAAAGATTTGTATTTGATTTGACAGAAGAACCATTTTCCAATAGGTCTTCTCAGAGCAACTGATTATGTGGAAGTTTTGCAAGCACACCATGAAGAATGGTTATACTGTAAATGACTGTATATTGGCACCTAGGTTCTTTAATAGTAGAAAAGAAAATAATTGTACAAGTGGCATGTGAGATCTCTTTCATCCACAATCTTAAAATGGTCTAAACAAATATATTGTTTGTTGTAAAAGGAGAAAAACTATTTACTTTGCATCTAAAATGATGGTTAAGAAAAAAAAAAGTTAGCCTACATTTGTCTTTATAATCAATTCTTCTGGAATTTATGGATTAACGTGGTTCATTAGCTTGGTCACTTCCCTGGGAAGGAGATAATCCTGACACTAGCTCCTTTGACACTGTGATAGAGTTGAGTAGGAGTCAGAATTACAGCCTTATGCTTTCAGCCTTACCTATCATTGAAACTCAAAAGATCTTTCTTACTATTATGCTAATTTCTTTACTAGTTTGACAGTAGAAGAGTTCTGTACTCGTATTCTGTTAAAGATGGCAGTTATGAGGTTTGAACTCAACAGGCAGTAGAGGAATGTTTTTTTGGTTTTAAGTTTGGTTCTGTTTTGATGGGAAATAATCCTTGTTGCTTTTTCCATAGCCTTCAATAAAATGCAGTAATAGGCAAGAGATTGGTCTGTTTACTTCTGTTAAAACACTGATCCTTTTGAGTCCTTGATATTGTTTCCAAAAACATATTATATGCTGCTTGTTTTTTTAGTGTGTGTTTATTTCAAGCAGATCCAACCATGGCACTGACACAAACCTTAGGCCTCGTAGGGAGAGCCTGGATGCTGAAACATCGAGGACCTAAATGTCAATGGCAGTTGAGGGCTTGTCTGCAGTAACATAAGTAAGTATACAGTATACATACTCTGTACTAGAACTGTATGCTTTGACCTGTCCAGGAGTAACTTAAGAAAAAGAGAGCAATGATTATGTAACGGGAAGATAACCACAGAGAAGTAATGGCACTTATTGGAAAAATGGCACAGGAGTAACCATAGAAAACGAGGGACATTAATTGAAACGAGTTGATAGTGTAGAGTCATGCTAGCTGCTCGGTGAGACCGTACTTGTTTATCAATACCAATGCTTGTCAAAACTGCATTTAATTCCATAAATCTCATCCTTATAGGAAAAGTGGGAGGATCATTTAAGTCACAAGGACACATTTTGAATTGTATTATATTCAACAGTTGCCGATATATTTAGACCGATCTATTAGCCGTGGAACAGTACTTCTACTGTACTGAAAGAAAATGCAATGTATTGTGCAAATAACAAGTGCTGACTGAGGGGAGATTGTTCAATATCTCTTATAGCACCAGTACATTGTCTTTGAGAAATAATACCATTAAGTGCATCATGCTATGTTCTTGGTAATCTGATAATGAGTTCTTTCCATGAGAGATCTTCTGCCATATTAATATAACAAACAACCAATGAAAGTAATAAATCAATATTGCCTTCTTCATGCACTGTATTTCCTTCCGAGAATTCTGTAAATACTGCTGCTCTCAGCAAATGTTGCAGTAATAAACATGTAAGATAGTTAGGTGATGGTTACATTCAAGTTGTACCAGTAGTGCTGCTCAGAAACTATAGTCCCTCCAAATCACATAAATCTACTATGCTTTTCTGCAGGCTGACAAATTCTCCCATAAGTTTTCCTAGAAACTGTTTTTTTTTCTTGCCAAAGGCCAAGAAAACAAATGCAGGAGCGGCCAGGCATCGACCCATTTGTCTGAAGTGCTTGAGTACAAATGTTCTTCTGGCAACTGGTCACTTGAGTGTCTTATAGAGTGCAAGGAGACAATTTAACATTCTACACAGTACTCAACATTCTTCACTTCCCATTTGTCATTTCTTGTGTCGGTCATTCATCTTTACTTTCTTACTCCAGCTCAACCTCTACCTGTGTAGTCATTTTTAGAACGATAAGAGCCACAGGTAGACCATTGCTGAGACTTTGTGTTAATTATCCTGTGGAATGGATGACAGAGGCGAGCAGGAGGATTAGCTCCAATCTATAACTTGCCTTCTTCATTGGATTAGTTTCCCATTTGAAAGATTGTCATTACACAGCAGCGCGTTCCTGTCTCTCTCTAAAACTTTGGGTAATTGTTATTCTTTTTAGTTATGGAGGATATAGTGTATATTAAATGCTGACAGTGAACTTTTTATCCTTTTAATAAATCTGAAACCTTAGAAATTTAACAAGAAGTGAGGATTAAATGCATATTTTTTCTCAAAGTTTTGAAGCAATAAGAGTTCAGTAGATCTTGAGTTCCCTCCTCATCTGCTTCACTGAGAAATCTGAGAGTTTCTATGTGATTAATGTCTTAAGCTAAGGATGAATGGGATCACATTTAAAGAAATACAAATGCCGTGTCTTTATGTAACGGTTCCGTTAAGTCGGCTTGAACCAAAATATTGGTGATAACTTCACAGACTGAACTCCAATCCAAAGTGTGGCCTTGGCAGTGTTTGAGGTTCTCCTTGCTCATTTTTCCGATCCTGTCTTTACTTCTGTGCAGAACAAGTGCAGATGTGCAGTTCTTTTCACAGATCCCCTTGTGTCTTTCCCTCAGACATAGCGATGTCGGTCTCCTCCCTTCACCTAAATGTTAGTGAAATATCAGACGTCTCTCAAAGTAGCTGAAATCATTTCGTTGCGCCTTTTAGCCTAAATTGACTTATTTGCATGCTTTGAGAATACTTTGAATTTGTCCTTCGTTTCCTTTGCTTCGGTGGTGTCCTGTCATTGTGATTCTGTGCACTGTAGTGGCAGAAAAGTCAGTGACAATGTGTGTGTGGCTGCCTGTAATTAAAAACCGAGCGTGTGGTCATCAGATGGCCTTAATGCATTCCTTCTATGTAGTTATTATGGGCACAGTGGGTATTCAAGTTTGGATATCCCTGCGTGAACCTGAATGTGTGTAATGTTGTTCTTATGTGTGTCACCAGGAAGGGTCACAGAAAATGTGAGGAGTCCACTGATTAAAGTGTCGCACTTTTGGTCCACTGATTAATGAGCTTACTTGGGTAAATGAGATGCTTGTATGGAGGCATCAACAATGGATTTAAAACTCCTTCATTCATTCTCCCTCTATTCATACAGCACTGACACCAGACAGATTACCACATGCTGTGCAGAAATGGCACCATGTGGATTGTGTGTTTAACTTTGATGAAATGAGTTGATTAATTGACAGGAAAAAACTAATATGTCATCGACAGAGAAAATAATCATCATATTTTCACTTCTACAGAAAATAATTGTTTGAGCCCTATGTTGATGCATCCAGGTCAGTACAATTGAACTCCTCAAGGCTCTTTTTGAAAAGTATCTGACACTCATCAAAATGTCTAATGGAGCCAGTCACTGCATTCATGTATCACCATCATTACAAGTGTAGAAATGTCAGCCTAACTGAATAAAACAAAATATTTGATGAAAAGTAAAACTACTGGGTGATGAGAGTACAAGAAAATAAGATGTCAGACTGCCGGAGAGCGGAGACGGGAGCAGAGAAAATTGAGACGTTCTTTGAATCTACGTCTCATCTCAGAGTATTACAGTATTTATTATGCTGCAGGCTGTGGGGAGTGCAGCAAATACTAATCAGACAGGTGTTCCTCTGGTAATAATGTAGTCTGGTTCTGTCTCTTGTCTTTCCCCCCCGCTTATATAGTGCAGACTAATAGTTGCAGCACAATCAGATTATTGCCACACTTTTATCATTGCAGTGCCAGATATCTCAGGATATGACTCAACACTTCTTGGGGTGATGGCAAGGGCTGGATATTAACACTCAGTACCCTTTGAAAATCAACTAAAATATATCTGTGACATTAAAAAAGACATAAATATCAAATATCAAAAGCAACTTGGACCTGCTTGGACAGATGTTTTGCCTGATTTTGTAAGTCTTAATATGGCTGCTTTTTGTAATGAGATTTTTATTTATTTATTTTTTGATAAACTGGTTTAAACAGCCTTGAAGGTTAAAGCACATTCCTCTCCAGAGTTGTGTGTTCTGGGAACATATGTAAAGGTTTTCCTGCCACCACTAGACATTGTTGATCTATAGAATTGACTATTGTATTGATCAGTGAGGACCAAGGGTGCTGGTGACCTACCAGGAATGCTTATTTCCATCTGACTGCTTTTGCCTTTCAAAATGTGTTCTTTTGTTCTGTAGCACAGTTTGTTTTCTCCCCTTCAAAAGAAAAATTGCTTGATCCTGATTGTTTTTGAGTTCCAAAGGAGAGCTCGGTTTTGAGCACAGTAAATCTTTTGTCCTAATGTCAAATGTGATGGTCTGTAACGAGTGCTGCTGCACGTCTCTTTCATTGGATTAAATTAGATATTGACGAACTAGTCTGTCTTCATCAGTCCTGGGATGTCTTCGTCCTATCAGCTGGCCATCCATCCAAACATCCATCTATCCATCCATCTACTTCATGTGTTAAGGGAAGAAAATGCCTCACTAATAGCTTAGAAATATGTGACATCATACATTGTTACAGTATAGTTTGTGTCAAGACCCCAGTTGTCATGACACATGCTGAAATAAATGACTCCACCTAGCTGTTTGGATCAGCCATGTGTGAAAGAGGCGGAGTGATACAGTGTGTCGCCGAGCTCTAAGCGTGAGCGGTAGTCTTGAGCTGGTGTAGTATTATTTTGAGACGGAACTTCTCGTAGGCAGCGAAAATACGCTAAATTGTCCCACATTGACAGCCATTTACTGCCTGTGTCTCGGTGCAGCAAGATGTGCTGGTGTTTCTCAGTGCGGGGGGCCAAGACCTTTCTACCTACTTAAAGCAGAAGTAAGCCGAATGTTTGTGTTAATATAAGTCTTAAATATTATATCTTCCGATAGCAATCACCTATATAGAGTGTTTGGTCTGAAACACGGGTCTGTCAGTCACTCTGCTCTGCTGTAAGCCGAGGAGAAAACTTTCCTTGTATCCTACAACCTTTATCCAATGAGGAGAGAGAACGGCATAAAGGGGCGGTCCTCTCTGTGTGTGCACGCCAAGGGGGCAGTTGCATAGACCGAGGTACTACCTCATACAACTCACTTCAAAAAAGCTGAACTATCCCTTTAAAGGTCAAATCAATGATTGAATACTCATCAATAACTATATTTTAATGTTTTATAGATCATGTGACTGTTGTAAATAAAATATTTGTCTGTTTTTGTATATAACTGGCATGGATGTTTGCCGTGACCCTCCTCTGACACTGTCCAACAGCAGAGGCTGTCTAACTAGCTGCTGTTAGCTGGCCTCCAGTGTAAATAACAGCCAAACAGACCGTATTCATTGAGTCAGTCACACAACAATGCCGCGAGGAAGAGAAAATGTTCAAAGTCAGCCATCACTCTCAAAGCCTCACTGTGACCCAGGCTATTTATCCAAAGACTTATTTGGATGGTGATTCAACCTGCAGCCGATTTGCTCTAGCGGGGGACTTCATGGAGTCTACGGGACATAAAGTTCACCTCCAGTGACACATTACCTAAGATGAATGGTGAAACTCACAGACTGTGATATTGTTTGTCTGTTGCTTGTTTTGGCTCATATTGCGTATATGGGTGCACATTTTAAGGCATTGTACCTGCGACTCTTTAGATGTGCGAATGTGGTCATCTGTCCACTGTTCTTGTGGTCATGATGGCCTGGTTGTGGATTATTTACTGCATGTGAAAAAGATGCCTTGTATGTGTTTTGTTTGGTATAGTATTGTCAGCACTGCCACTGTGAGATGCCACACCATGTTGCCACGTCCTCTGTAGGGTGTTTTTTTATGGGTGATTCTGTAGGCTATGTTAGCCTCTTAGACCCTCTCTTTGACAACCACAGCATCTGTATAATCAGTGGAGTGCTCCCTTTAAAGGCACTCCCTGTTGTACAAGCAGTTGAAATTGAAATTGAATAAATGAATTAGGTCTCTGCTACCATAATGTGTGCATGCAGAGCTGTCCTTCACTTCATCTTTTATGTATGTGGCTGTGTTAAAATTTCAGACAATAAGAGTAAAGGGTTTTATTTATGAAATAACTTCATAAAAAATACAGTAAACAGAATAAGAAAACAAAAGTCAAGTGTTCACCGTTTGCCTTGAAAATTACACCAGTTCTCCAATGTACGCCTGTGCAGATTTCAAGGTACTGTACTTCGTTAGGTTGTTATGAAAAAGTTAAGTTCTGTGGACTGTCTCGATGTCTTCAGTATTTTCAGACAGACTCCACATGCTGTTGAGATCAGGGCTCTGTGGGGACCATACCATCTGTTGCTGGACTACTTGTTCTTATTGTGTACTGAAGATGGTGTGTTTGGGGCTGCTGTAATGCTGCAGAATGAATCAGGGGTCGATCAGATGCCTCCCGAATGGTTTTGCCTGATGGTTAAGAAGTTCCTAAACTTTTGCACAGTTGTGTAGATTTATATATAAAACATTACAGCTCCTCAGCTAACAGTTTTGCATGATAATATTAGCTTTTCCATGCTGTTGAATTTGGTGCAAAGCCAAGACAGTGAATTATCATAAGATATTAAGCCAGTGCTTTCATCTAAAATGACTTAAAATTTTAATGCAAATTGAATGTGAGCAAAAGCTATTTACCATCCAAAACTGGATGTTTTCATACATTACATCACCACCGACTCTGAGGCGAGGCTCCTCAGTGACATCAACGTTGGAGAGAGTGACCACTATAGACTCTACTTTAAAGAGTTAAATCATTATTTCTGTACAGGGAAAATTGAATGGATGAGTGCTTCCCTTGAGTAAAAATCATTTAAATTCCTTTTTTTCCCCACAAATAGATGTTTCAGAATGTCAGTGTTATCGTATTGTCCCGGACATGATAGTGTAAACGGATGGGATTCCGGAAGAGAAATAATCCTAAAGTAAATCTAGACTAATCCCCTGAAATGTCTGGAAAGGAATCATCGATAAGCAGTAGCCATAAAGGAAAGCAGATAAGGGTCCCCGTATCTTAAAAGACTGACACAGCCTTTTATCAGTGGTATTATAAAACTAAAATGTCCTCTTATCAGTTATTCACTGTTTAATGACACTCAGTGCAAGGTGAAAAAAGGGGAGAGAATGCACAGAGAGAAGAGCGGCCCTGTTCCGGCATGTGAAGGAAGGACACAGGAAAGACTCTGATCCTGTGATAGTTCACTGGCTGAGCATGTGTGTGTTGCATGGGGAAGGTATTCATGTAAATTCATCATGACTGGGCCCCCACCCCACCTCCACCTCCAACCAAATCCCCCATCTCGCTATCAGCTCTGCTCAGCCCTATAGCTGTACATTGTAGGAGTCGAGTGGAGTGGTAAACAGACTGTACATGTGCTATAAGCTCCGCATGAGTTTATATGACAGTGCTGTCAAAATGAGGAAAATGCATGCACAGAGCAACACATGCAGACCTCAGCATGACCTAAAACACTGTGACAGAAAACAGAAGAGAGAAATTTCCTCCTCTAGATGAATAATTTTCTCATCTCACACTCATGCACGTACAGTACAGCAAACCATGTTTTACACTCAGCTACAGCATCATCCAGAAAATGATTTGTTCCATGCAGTCTTCTGTGATTGGAGGCAGAAATTGTCACCACTAACATTCCCTATTCATGTTTACTACACTAGCAGGGAAATTTCCCTTGAGCATTTGGTTGCAGTTAACCAAAACACCCCAACACAACAGGATAATATGAAAGGTTTTCGGTATAAATGTCTCAATAAAGTTGAATCGATACCTCTCTCCCAAAGTTATAAACTTTGCAAGGAAACATTAGGATTTTGTGCATCACTTGTGTACTGAACTGAATTATACCACAGAGGTGCACCAGCTACTGTGTCCACACAGTGTAGAAAACAGCAGGTCAGCTGAGGGATAATCTGCTCTCTTGTTTCACTGCTGCAGCAGCTGTTTGCTGGCTTATTTCCATATCATCGCCGGAAGAGTGTCCACAGTCAAAATAGGGCTTTGCGCCCTTTTCTATTAAATTCTGCACTGTATGGATCGATGGTAATTAGCTGACTGTCGTTGATTAAAACCTGGGATGAAATTTTCATTGGTTCATTTAACAGCACCTAATTGGCTGCCAGTGTAAACGCAAAACATAGCGGCGGTGGTGACTGTGAGTTTTTGTTTGATTTGGCTCGTGATAATCACGCTGTCAGCCTCTTGACACATGTTTGACAGTGTGGTTACAGGTTCGCTGAAGTACCTGTAACTGGAGTGCGTGATCAGAGAGCAGAGTAAGTGGACTGTAAAAATCTCCATCACCCACACACACAAACTCACATTCACTGCATCCTCCATATCCTCCCATCCCAACTCTCCCATCAATCCTCCTATCCCTGTCTCTCTGCCGGTGGCTGATGAATATTGGATGTCTAAGCTATCATCACTTTTCCTACCAGGGGAAACAGATTATAAGGTTGCATATATGAATGTTACACATGCATTTTTCTACAAAGGCTGCTTGTTCAAAGCTACTGTACATCTCAATCCACAATGGAGCTAATAACATGGCAGAACTCGTGCATTGTAATGCCTGTCTAATCACTGCAGCTTGAAAAGGGGAATTCACTGTAGACTAACAGCTCGCATTGTCACCTCCTTTTTTATAGCATTGTAACCTTCCAGTCTTCTCTTCAATGAAGTGAACAGCCCTTCAAAAAGTTGTTGGCTGCCTCCAGCTCTCAGACGTCAGTAGTCAGACTCCTACAACACGGAGGGACTCCACAGTAAGAGATTTATGGGAGCCCTGGCGGTTCAGACACCTTGTTGCATAACTTGATTGCCCGTGGTTTCAGTTTTGTGTATAGGGTATTCATAAGTTAAGGAGAGGATTTGATTGGCGACAGCACTGGCTTGTCGTGTAATGGCTCTGCGTGCTGCTTGTTTGATAGCCATGTCACACAGAGGGATGTCATTATGCTTTAATGTTTTTGCTCTGTTATAATTTCTTTGCCAATGATTGCTTCCATATGAATTATTTATTCTTTATCACACAGGATGGTGGATTATGGTAAAAATTGGGGATTTTGTTATTTAAGGTTATGCATTACAAATCCCTTGACAGTGCTTCGGTCCTTGCTGTTTCTATTGTTAAACATGAATTATGCTTTTTCTTTCTCTTTAAACCTGTTGGTAGGTTTCATTTTTATTCAGTCATCCTTGTCACAGCCGCCTATCTAAAAGTACTCTGTGGGCCACCAACTCCCCTATAGCTGATCAATGCAAAGAACCGCAAAGTTGTGTCATGGTGCATTAGTACAACTTAAAAAGTTGTCATATCACTTCTAATGCTGCAACAAATGATAATATATGGGTGAGGGAGGGAGATAGATGGATGTTAAGAGATAAAGTGGAAAAATTTAGGAATAAAAAGGTGTGATTTATATTGGTTAAAAGTTGACTTTAGGATGATGGAACTCTGTAGCGCCGTGTGAAGTGAAGTGTGGAGTCGGATTTGTTGTTGGATTGTGGATTTTTCCCCCCCCCCTTATTAAGCATGTTAAAGTTGTGATGGCAAGCTGCGTGTCCAGAATGAATAGACGGATGAATGACTGCGCAAATGAAACCATACCTATGTACTTAGGGAGGCAGCGAGAAGAAAATAGGAAAGCAATTTTAGAAAAAAAAAATCAGCTTTTCCTCCCCTTCACTTACATCCTGGAGAGACTTACTCTTTGAAAACACATCTAAGATTTACAATGCAGACCGTCATGACCTGATCCTCTTAACCCTGTTCTTTTCAAGTTCGTTTAAAAGCGTTGACGGCATAATGAAACATAGCTGTTTTTATCAAGATGAAAAGGGGTCAGGGCAGATCAAACCTGTAACAAAACTAATGTTGCTCTTTGACATCTAATATATTGTAACTGATCTTGGAGGAAGAAAAAGTGTCATTACACTAATACTTAATCTGGTCGTCATTGCCTCTACTTCATCGTATTTTAAATAGGTATTTGCGTGGTTATCCAAGTATTGAATACTGATATGATTTTCTTCTGTTCTTCCCACCTCCGTTCTGCACTCATTTGCTCTCTTTTTCATTGTCTTCCCCCCTCTTCCTCTGTGTAACTGTCTCTTATTTTGAAGCCTTTTGATAGCAGAAATGTTAATTCTGCATACAGCTCCTGGCCACCCACCTGCCAGAGGAGTGTGCGTGACATGTATGGAGGATTACTGTGGCGGGGTTTCTTGCAGAGAGCTGTGGTGAAAACTTAAATGACACGCCGGGTGACCTTTCAGTTTTCATGCCGCTCAATTAGAAGCCATAAATCCTTCCTCTGATTACATTGTCTGTGGAAGAATTCGGCACCGCACCGTTTTTGCCCCCACCCCTCCTCCTCCTCCTCTTCCACTAATGGGCAGGTGAAAGAAAAGACTGAAATGATTTAACAGTGCTCAGCAAGAGGAGGGCAAGAAGGCAGAAAAAAGTTGTTAGCAGGGAGTTCATTGATCATCTGTGGTTCTGTGGTAAGATGCAGGGCGGAGGAAGAAGAAGCAGGCCTAAGGATCAGAGAGGCAATCTCAGAAGTGACTACATTAAAAGCTGGAGCACTTTGATGAAAGTTGTCTGAAGCTATGAAATATATAACAATGAATAGCTCAGCAGTTGCAAATCTTTGTGCTTCTTATCATAGTGTGTATGTATATTCCTGTCGAGTGAATTCTTTATTTTTGGAGTGATGCCAATGACACAAAATTCCTTTTCAGAAAACTGCAGGCATATGGATGTGAGTCCAACAGTTCTTCTTTTTCTTCCTCCCTCCCTCCCTCCCTCCCTCCCTCCCTCCCTCCCTCCCTCCCTGTCTTGCACCATTTTCTCAGGCATGCATAATCCCCTCACATCAACGTTCTACTTTGATACTTACATAAACACTCATGCACAGTAGAAGGTTAACAGCAGTGGGTCTTTCTTGGGCAACATGGGGTCAAATCAGCTTTAAGGGATTTAAGGGACAATCACTAACTAAGCCTCTGAGGAAAATAAGACATCAATTCACAGACATCCACTCGCTGCTTTTAGTCTATTTCTTGTGCCTTATTTTGGGGGTTCAGTGCAACTTATACCTTAAAGTGTGTAGTCTGTTAATTAGGAAATAAAGAGTCCTCACTTTCAGTCCTCAATACACTTTTAGTTTAAATATAGCTCAACAACAGCTGGTATAGTAGTTGCCACTCTGTGTACCATATAAACATCCAAACTCACTTTTGTTGACGCTTTGGGGGTTTGTGTGTGTGTGTGTGTGTGCACGTATGTGTTTTCGCATCTTTGTTAGTTCCTTGAGACCTTGTCCAATATAAACATTGACCTTGTCAGAAACAGTGGTCCTCATGGGAACCAAAGCCCTGTCCTAATGAGGCAAAAATATTATTCCTGAGCTCCTGGTTGAAGTCGGGGTGGGGGGGTGGGGTATGAATAAGGTTAAATGGAGGTTAGGGTTCAACTGTCCTCAATGAATGGAAGTCAATGCAATGTCCCAGCAAGAATAGCTGTGCAAACTCATGTTTGTATGTGTTCAGTGTATGTGAGTGTTTATGTGTGTGTGCAGTCTAAACCTAGTGTGAAATTTGATATTGATATTGAACCAAGTGTGTTCTGAGGTTGTAGGCATCAAGGGGAAGTGAAATTTCCCATCATCATGGTTCACAGGGGTGAAAATCGTTTTTTGTCATGCTTTAATATTTACCATACCTATACCGAATCATGCGCACAGACAACACACGTGCACTCGCCCACTGGGTACAAATCCACTGAAATCACAGATCTGGAGTTTCTAACATGGTGATACAGAGCTCAGATTTGCACAGGGTGGGTCACAGCAGGAAACAATGGAATGATTTGTCGGTAGACGCCTGAGTCAGAACAATCCATTTGACATTGAGAGCTACTCACTACTGTAAACAAAGTCACAACAACTGAACGGCGCAATAAGTCTTAAATTTCCCCCAACACCCCGATAAAGACATTACACACCTCTCACATATCACAAAGCAATAACAAGGCCCACATTTGAATTGCAGAATAAATATTTGGACTCTCCCTATGTCTCCACTGCCTACGTCATAGTTATAACACAATCATTAGTCCATTAGGACTAACACATGAAGCTGCCAGCAGGGATTAGAGTATGCATATACTGTAGCATTTTACGTTTACAATTGTGAGATTACATGTGGTCATGCTTTTGCTCAGTGTAGTGCAAAGTGTTTTATCTCTGCTGCATGTTTCTTCTGCAGCTCGGACTCAGTCAGTTCCATTACTTATTCTATAACCTTTGCAAATTCATCCGTACGTTGTTTCTGCTGCTTTATATTCATTTCACAATAAGCCTTACTTTGAGAATATATACAAGCAGTATACTGTATGTGCTTCTATACGTGCCTACGATAGATATGAACTTGATTTGTGCAACCCCAGTGTTTGGATACTGTAAGGTCCATAGCATATTGTGTACACTGTATCTGGTGTAGCGAAACTGGCAATAAAATAAGCTCAGGCTCGGGAGGAGAGATGATGCACACATCATCGAGGGATTTGAGGTGAATCATTGAGTAATATTAGTTGGCGTGGTATTTGCTGCTGGCTTCTAGATGCATTATTACTCCCCGTGGATTCCCCTTTGACAATAATCCCTTGTTCCTTCGGAGGATACAGACAAAATTATTAGAATGGCAATTTCAGGCCCTGCCACAAACAGCAGCTGTATTAATGCTGGATAAACAGATTCCATTCTCTGGTAATGAATATTGACTATTTGGCAGAAATGTCTTGTGATGTGTTCATTTGAGTAGAACCTTTTAAGACCTCTGCATTAATAGTACCCCAGTCACTTGTCTGTGTTTCTGTCAGTAAATATAATACTGCTCATATCTGGGCCCACTAGGTTCTTCATATTTAATGTGACTGTGACGTTATGAGCGGCTCTATTTCATACAGAGGGACAGTGGTTTTTAATGTGTTTTATGGAAGGAGATCTGTGTTGTCAGTTTTAAGGTTTTATTGAGAAATACATCTGGACAACAATCATGATATGAATCTATATATATCTAGATATCTATCTATCTATCGCATTTAATTGATAGGTCAGAGAGAGAGCAAGGGGACACCATGGGATTCGAACCCGGGCCGGTTGCAGTGAGGACTATAGTCTCTGTATATGGGGCACCTGCTCCATCCAGTGAGCTATACTGTACCTGTGCAGTCTTAGTTATCACCATGTTTCTCCTAAATTATACTCCTCCTGTCCTCATCAAATGTATTTTAGCACCCTCAGGCAGTTGAACGTCTACCAGTGTGATAACACTCTCACTGGGTCTTGTGTGGTCTTATTGTCTTCTGTTCACCACAGCTGTGTCTAAAACTTTCAGCAGCTGAAAAGCTGTTCGTGTATAAACATGGCTGCAGGGTGCAGCCATTAGGGATTACACCATGAAACCCTGGTGTTTTCCTCTCAAACCTCACAATAGCAGCTGACTTGCTAGGAAAGCATACCTGCAGGTTGCAAACAGTGTTGATTCCTCTTCAACACATACAGTACATCCCTCACAAGAAATAATTCAGGGTTGTCTAAAAACCTTATTTTACTTTTCAACTTTTCAGTCCTTCAGTTACTGTAAGCCTGAAGTTTCCAAAAGACTGTGGTGAGGGACAGACCAAAGATATTTCCACCTGTCCAATCAGTGTCCCTGTACAGTAATAACTTTACTTTTTAGACACACAAGGAGTCACAATAATCAGGTTCAGGTAATCAGGTTAGGCCTGTACACTCTTCTCTTACTTGACTAATGTCCCTGGTGTCAAGACACATTACAGCCTCCGGTGCCTTTGACAGACCAGAGGATCAAGGATCCAACAACTGTGTCCTAACAACTACCAGGAAAAATTTGAATTTCTAAAAAGCAGATCAATAGTTTGCCTTTGTAATCTCAGCTCTCCAGATGGCTGATCCTGCTATGAGAAAGGATTGAATTCTTCCTGTGTAGCCCAGGGTGGCAGCCGGTGCATATGCATCACAAAAACAGTCTGTGTTTACTCCTTGCCTTTCTTCCTCGGTCTGAAGCGGCCACCAGAGGCACAAATGGACATCTAATCATCATCACAGTCATTGTGACTCATGGTAATGGTGAAGCTTGCCCCCGTCATTACCATTACCAGTGTATAACTGAAGTGCAAGTCCATCTGGCATCCCAACACACCGTTCTCCATCTGCAGGTCCTCTAGGTTGTGACGGGGTTGGCGTCATTATCAAAGGGAAACTCGTATTTTAGACAGAAAAAGCCAGAAACAACTCGAGTTGACCTTCAGTGACAGAGGCAGAGACAGGGACATAAAGCATCTTTCCTCGCTGAGATGATTGAGGAGTTTGTTCACAATCAGTGTGGTTACATGCAATCCACTGTCCCGTGCCAAACCAAAGTACCGTGTGATAGATGGTGGCAAACGGTCGTAGATCACAGGAATAAGGTCCCATCCTGCACAAAGTAAATGGTTTCTTTATGTTTCCTGGTCACACTACTGCGACTGTGTACATTGTCGCTCCTATGGAATGATGAAGTGTTGTGCTACCTCCTCCTGTCAAACAGAGATATATAGCCTAGGCTGGTAAAAAAAAAAAGCGCTTCATATTATACCAATGATATGTCAGTGTGAGTAACATTGGTGGCAAATGTGATGTGAATGATACTTTTTTCTCCAGTTTCCGGACACATTTCCTTGAACTCAGTCGAGCGACATAGTAATGGACAGTTTCAGAAACTTTCCAGCATAAACATTCTGACAGTGCTCATCCGTCTCTCATGATCCAGGAAACCTGCAGCCACTTATTACCAGCTATGCTTGGTACCTCTCTGATGTAGCCTATACTGTCTGCTGTAGGCCTACTGTATGTGTGTGTGAAACTGATGTTTTCACGCTGTCCATTTACACTGGCTGTTGTGTGCATTTTAATTTTAATTTCCCAGTGTGTTTTTAATTTACAACATTTCTGATTTTAGTCTGTAGTCTGTGCGTTTTTATTGCATGTATTGTAGGCTTGGGAGTTGTGCTTTTATTTTGGAAAATCTCATACCAGTTGTGTGACACCCCACGGCAATCCTGCACCTGAAAAAGATTGGCGGACTTTTAAAAGCATCTGGCTACACATAAAACAGGAGTACAGAGGGAGCAGAGCGCGAGAAGCCTCAACGACAGTAGGCCCGACAGAGCCGCCATTGGACGGGGGACCCACCGGCTGATTGACAGACGGCTCCATGAAGACACTCTGCCCTTATGTGTGAGTAGTGGCCTGAATGACGAGGAGACTCGCTGAATCTGTATTGTGTGTAAAAGTGCAGTAACTGCCGTCTTACCACCTCCCGATAGCTCGAGGACGACGGTGTTGAATCTGCAAAACCAGATGACTACGAGAATGCAACTGTCCGGTAGGCTACTCTTCTACGGTCGACAGAACCACTCCTGTCGGCGTTCTTCTGCACATGTGCTACAGCCCCTCCCCCTTGCCCCTTTAGTTTAGCTCCCCTCATTTTAGCCATTTAGCAGCTCCTTGGCTTTACCAATTATGGACTTTTAGTTGTGGCTTTTACCTGATTTTATAAATATCAGTGTAGTGCTCCCCGATTGTCTGTTCTTGGCTTTAGCAATTGCTCTCATGCTTGATTTTAAACCTACAATTCTTTTATTACATTTTAAATACAAACATACACATAACCCCTCCACATATCCATCTAAGTCACTCACAAACACACATGAGGCTACATCATATAGGCTACATTATAGAAAAATCCTGTTCGAGTGTATGGGAGACTCAATCAAAGTCTACACCTGCAGCCACACAGTAGAGCTGCTCTCAATAGTGGGGCAAATAGGAGCCATGGGTCATGCTCACATGCTCATGCTCCCTTCTGTCCATTTGCAGTATGACCCTTTCTCAGGTGGTCCCAAATACAAAATTGTGTTTCAGGCGAGGGTAAAGCATGAGAGATAATGAGTGTGAGGGAGTGAAAGAGAAACTGAGACAGACTGAGGTACCAACCGACTTACAAAACTCTGAGATATTTAGAAGTCCTGCATGCTTTAATTTAGCCATATAGCCTACAGTATGTGTTTACATTTTAAAGAGACAGGTTTTACATGTTTTTCAAAAACAGTTTTGACTTTATTTTTGAGCTTGGGAGTTTAAAAGGTTCAGGATCTAGTTCAATATCACCTATAGCCTGCTGAGTAGCTTATGTTGTATTCTATGAATCCCATAAATAATGAAAACGTTTTCCTGTTTATGATCATTTTGAGAGCTCAATATCCCAGAACTTCAAATGTTCAAACTTCCTTTATTGGATGTATTCTCATTCTCATGTTCCTTTATTGGCTACATATTTGATTTGAAATGCACTCTTTCTTAAGATGTGGTTCTGTTAAAATGGGCCATGGTGTATTTACAGTTAGTGTTGTTTGTTTGGGCCGAGAAAATACACTAACAAAACTGCTTGAATTAAGGAGGGGTGGGTGAATTTAAAGGAGAAAAAACACTATAAATTCATCTACTGGTCATGAATTGTTCAAGACGTGACCCTGAGATCAATCTGAATAAACAATATATGTGCAAATATTTTTTCTCTCTCTCGAAAGCAGCCACAGCTGCAGTGTGTATCGTTCTCCGTGTACTTTGGCAGTTAATGAAGTCAATTAAAAAGCATGTGGCACAGTAATCCCACAGTAATACCCTAGAACACAGCCCACTGCTCCCTGATTTCTGACTGACTGGTAATACCACTTTTACATATTATCAGTTGTTTCTTTGAAATGGAGGCATTAAAGTGCTGCATAAACTGCTGTCGGTCAGACAAGCGGGTGCTGATGATGATCTGATGATTGAAGATTGACAACTGCCAAAATTGATTGATCAAGAATGAAGCTACTCCCATTGTGTATGACTTTATGTTTACTCCACTTTGCTCCATTTGTAAAAATCTTGTATGAACATTGAATGGACAATAACTAAAACACCAGTGGTTGACGACTCCTCTCTCTTGGTGGCAAGACTGAGAGATAGATTCCTACTACAGCTATCAGGCTTTTTAATTCTTCTGCAAATGGTAGATGAGCTGAAAAATGAATTTCCTATTGGGGATTAATAAAGTCATTATTATCTTATCTTATCTTATCTTAAAGGTCCAGTGTGTAAAAACGGGGGAAACCATGATATGTGGCGTTCAGAATCTAGTTTGCAGAGCTCACTCAGTCGCTTGCACTCACCCCTCCTGTTGACAAAGTGACGGTGGCCCCCGAGGACAAAACAACTTGTTCACCACGACTGAGAGTATTTCAGAAGCATGAGGTGAAGATCTAAACCATTTTACAATATGTCTGCTGTTTCCTACTCCTCCTTCTTTCCTTCCGCCTTCTTCATCGTTGGTTTATTTATGAACGCGAAACTCGCGAAATTTGCTCTCTGGCTGGCTGGATTTTTCCGTTCAGGCTGCCATACAAACATGGTGACACTCGCTAAAGCAAGACCCTGGCTAAGGCTACGAAAACCAAACAAATTTTATTTTATAGCGATTATACACTTATACAAATATATTCATGGGTACTTTTCATAAATATGGAATTTCATAAAGTGCCCCCTCTCCACCATTTTTCAACATCTGGTTCAAACATCCATTCATATTCAAGCCTGACTGATTAGAATTTGGCAGTCAAAGGTTAAAGTCGCTGCGACCTCACCAAACATATGTCTGGTCCTGGCTCAGGAATTCCTGTGCTAATGATGACAATTTAATACAATTGGATAAAATTGATGAAGTGATGCCATTTTATATCCAATCAGCAACGGGAATGTTTGCTGTGACATTGTAATATTCTCCAAAAATCCTTATTCACAGTAAAGTGAAACTGTGACCATCTTTACTGCGCTTTGACAAGTCAGCAGAGGTAACAACTGCAAGGTGCCAATCCTACTGTAGTTTCGCTCAGCCTGGCCTGTAAATGTAGAATCATCCTAGAGGCCCTAAGCTAATCACCAGGTGAGGCTTCAGTGTCAAGTCTAATAACTGACTTGGCCTTTTCTTTGATCTTTTTATTATTATCCTAATTAATGCTCGGTGAATACTAAAAGTAAAATCTAAAATGAACTCCTTTTGAACTTTTTTTCCACCCCAAACCGTTTCACCTTTAAGCCAGAAGTACTCAGTTATCTAATGTTAGCAGCTCCTGCGTCAGGCAGACTGCCAAAGGGACACATTAAATTTTGTCATAGGCATTTCATTTGTATTCAGGAAAGAGGACTTCCAGAAGTTGGCCCTGGGTACAGGAGAATCACACACTGCCTCCACACTGGACAGCAATTGATCCCTATTGATTTTTTACCAAGGCCTCTTGTACTATATGATCCTCTTTTCCAGACAGATTTATTGTGAAACTTGTTATTATGAGTCTGAGGTGGGGTGGATGAGATTTCGATAAGGGCCCCGTGGAGCTTTGTGAACTATGCGTGAAATGATTCGCTGTGTGAGTCAGCGAGAGAACCAAACCTGTCAGTCATTTCACTGCCTGGCTTCTGTTTCTCCTGTTTGATGATTGTGTCTGCGCTCTAACACGCTGAGCTCGGCATATCTGTCGAGTGTTTTGTGCACGGCCTCTATCCTGTGTGTGCATGTGTGTGTTTTCCATGTGTATGCCTATAGGCTCTTTTGATGTGTACGTGTACCGCTGCTGGTTGAAAGCAGTGCCATTCGGTTGCTGTGGTGAACCTGGGGGCCTTGCTTGACAGACTGACAGACAGAAATGATGTGATGAAAATTGCCTTTACCCACCTCCATCATCAGATGATGCACTGTGATAGACAATCAGCTGTTGGCAGCTGGTTATGAGGTCAACCCTGTTGGGAGCACAGCATTGCTTTTTATTTTATATACTGAATCAAGAATTTGTGATTTGTGTTGTTAAATCATTTAATACATCTTTACATGCAAGATTTGAGAAATACAACCCCCCCCCCCCCCCCCCCCCCGTTCATGTCTTGTACATTTTTACTTTTAAACTTACTTACTAAAACAGTCATCTTAACATCAAGGGAAAAAAAACATTTGTCATCTTACTGTACAGTAAACACATTTGTCATTTAACCAAAGTGCAAATTAATCCCCTCTCACCAGATTCTGAAATGACTCCATAGCCAACAACTTAATTTAACTACATTTCAAACACATATGCTTCAGCACTGACATGGTGCCATTACTAATGTGTTGCTGTTGCTGTGGCCTGGCTCCCTCTAAATTACAGACCGTCGGCAATTGACAAATCTAACACTCCTGCAGCATGGTGTGAGTTTTACCCTTCTGTTCTACTGTAAGATTTACAGCCCCGCTCTAGAGCGTAATTCAGAGTGATTAAGGCTGTGTATTAATCCCAAGCCCTTGAGTGTCATCTAATAATCAATCAGATACTTTATGAGTCCAGCACACTCTGACAAGGAAAATTACACTCCTGATTCCTCATCATTCTCACTTTAATATCTCTCATATATCATACGTTGGGGAGAAGAGTCAGCAGTAGTAGACCTTGTAAGAGGACATGGAATCTCAACATTTATTTTAAAAAGATAAAATTATATTTGTTTTAGTGGATTTACATTTGGTTTAAGGTCCGTTTTTATGGCTTTATGTTAGTTCTTCCTATAACTGTCTGCACTGATACCTGGTGAAAACATATTCATTCAAAAAGCAACATCCCTCAACAGAAAGCACATCACTGTTGTGAAAGAAAACAGTGAGTAGAGATGCTATTCATTACCTATTACACAATATTCATTACCTATTACTATATCAAATAGAAGAGTTGCATTAAGGGCATGAAAAGAAAATATGCCATCCATGCATTGAAGGGATAATTAAAGGTGTTAATTGCCAACATGTTTGCAAATTGCTAAATTCAGACTTTCATCCACAAAATATCATTTTCAGCCACACAGAGAAAAAGAAGATTGATTCTCCACTCTGATGAGATCAGAGTGGAGAATCCAGTAGCGTTTAGTTTTTACCAGGTGGTAGTTACTGTTCACACATCTTGCCGCTTATTTCTCACAGTTGGTGAGATATGCAGATGAGCCCCGGTTTGCTTATTAACCACCGTGAGGTGAACTTCATTGGCTTGCACTGCTGTTTTTCTTTACATTGTACAACAAAGGCCAATCACTGGCAATTTTATGAACGGTACTTCCCAGACTGTAGCTTTTATGTGACTATAAAGCGGGGAGTTTTATTCCAGCCTCAGTCATCCCTTTGAGTCCATCCTTATCACTTGCATCCCTGATCCCTGATTTGCAAATGACTCATCCTGTCCTCTGAACCTTTTGGGTTCGACACTTTCAGGTGCTCTCCATTTTTTTGTGCCTCTGGCAAATATGTAAATGAGTTTCTAATTGCGCAGCATAAAATAAAATTGCGCACTTTAAAACGCTGAATCTGTGGCAGTTTTACTTTTAGTCTTTTCATTCAAATTTTCTTAATAAAGGCATAAAGCAGATTGGAAACTCCTAAGACACAGATAGAGAAGTACTTTCATGAAAAGATATGGATCAAAGAGCAGGTCCTATACTTTGAAGCTTGATGCAGTCACTCTTCCTGATTTAGAAAATTATAGCACACTCACTAAAAGCATTGGCTGAGGGAAGCAGCAGCAGTGCCCCCTCCTCATCTCCATCCCTCTCTGCATCTCTGCCTGTCTGTGTGTGCGTGTGCGTGTGCATATCTTTTTAACAACAAAGAAGTAGCTTTCCTATCTCACCCTTCCACCCGGAGTAAAGTGGCATTTGTGGATGACGTAGTTTGAAGTTAATACTCCTCCAATTTAGCAGAATTTTTAATTTCTTTGATTTGTTGTGTTTGGGTGTGAATCCTTTGATCAGGTAGAGTGCCATCACTGTCAGTCTACCCTGAAATAAATCGAAGTGGATGGAGGCACAGAGCAGAGTGGGAGCTCTTGAGTCATAGAGAGACTTTTCATAAAAAGCTCCCAGTGCAAACACATAGGTCCATAACAAAGAGCAGACCCTGTCGTTTGAAGCTGGGCACAGTCCCTCTTCCGGTTTTTTAGAAAATTGTACACAAAAGTACACACACATACACTCTGCCCCCGTCTCGCTACCATTGCCCCTTTTTTTTGACAGATACAAAACTTCTTCATGAAAAAAGCTTCACTGGGAACAAGAACATGCTGGTGTGTACAGTTCGCCACTACACACTTTTCATCCCTTTTTTAAAAATAAAATAATAGGGCGCATCTGAAGACAATACAACAGACTTGTCCTCTCTCCGTGTCCCCATGTTCAGACACAAAAGCAGCGCTGACATCCTTCACCCTTCTATCTTGGGATGAAAAACTGGGGGAATTGCTTCAAGAGGTCAGTACACACAATCATTTTCACAAAGTACACCATAAAAAAAGATCCTTTAATCATTGCGTTTAACTCAGTGTCAGTGCCATTTTGTAGGCAGTAGCTCTTAAGTCTAAAGCTGTGTCAAGGACAGTGGAATGTGCACGACTTGCCCCCTGCTGTGTGAAGAAACACAGGAAAAAATCTCATAGACTCTGGCCCAACTATGTCCCACTCACACACTGATAATCCTTTCTGAAAGACTTACTACTTTGAAAGAGATTAAGAAATGTCAGCTGAGGAAAAACAGCCATCTTTAGAGTTCTTTGGACTTAAATGTGTTGATTATTTAAAGGGGTTAGCTACAAGTTCAGTTCCTCCTGGCCAGTGGGTGTCGCACTCACACTCGCTCGCTCTTGCTCCGACCTTCAAATGTAGGCTACTGGTTGCCAGGTACGCCCATGGATGTATCATAATAAATCTAAAGCTAAGCTAACGCTAACTGTATTTAACGAACAGCGGTTCAGGAAACATGACAGCGGACTGGAAACATGATCTGGTGTAACGGATGTGCACTCACTCCACCCATAAAAGACGTGCTAACCAACCCGCCAAGTGGTTGTCAACCTCTTGGCGAAGAGGTTAGCATCGTCGCCTCCGGTGCGGGAGGTCGTGGGATCGAACCCCACCTAGGGCAGGCCGTGAGAAATACAACGCAGAGGGCCAGATATGACATCGGCTACACTGGCACCCCCTGAGCTCCACCTCACGTGACATCAATGTAGCCTACTAATGCTGTTGGCTCAGAGATCATTTCATGCCGACGTTGCCACTGTAACCAGATGTAAACTTTATATATTTTGGACCTGTCAAAATTTATAAAACAATTATTTATATAGCCTACTATAAAAACAAATTCAGTAAAATTAATACTTTCATTCTGCACCCCTCTAGACGTTCTGTGGATTATTATTTTTGAAAAATGAATCATTTTGATGAAAAAGTTGTAGCTATAACCTTCAATTGAACATCATCTTTGAAAAATGCAGTGCATGGTTGATAAGATTACTTACTCAATTTTTTTTTTCAGTATCATTTTTAAAAATATTTTCATCCAGATCCAAATAATAATAATAATGAAAACAAACAAACAATGTACTGTGTTTGGAATAGAAACACTGCTTCCAAATTATACTACAGTACACGGTTGCCCTTAAAAATTAGAATAAAATATGTAAAATGTAGGCTATGCCATAAAACCAGTAATGGTTGCTGCTTATCACAGCAGTTATTCCATGGAATAACATAGATGTTTATAGAAGAATAGTAGAATAATAGTAGAAAGAGGAGATCCACTCCAGCTGCTGTTATTTTATTATGCAAGAAGTTTCAACTGTGGAAAATAAAACTGGCTACCAGAGATTAAAGCAGAAGTAAGCGATCCGGTCGTTTTGGCTAATGCTGCGTTCCAGGCAGGCTTTTGAAACCGTAAATTACAGCTTCAAGTCACAACTTACGACTTTGTAGCGTTCCAGGCAACCCACTCGTGTTTTTCCGACCTGTTTTACCTGTGAAAGTCACTATAACGGCCACTCGTAACTTCCGACCCGTGAACTCGTACCAGATCGAACTGGTACGACTTCACAGGTCGGAAAAACACGAGTTACGAGTTTCCTTGAACGCACCATAACAGTCCTCGTCCCTACGTCACCGCATTCATGGCGTCCCTTGGCTGCACACACAGCCCTGCATGCCGTTCTCTCTCCTCATTGGATAAAAACTGTAGGATACGATAAATGTTTTCTCCTCGGCTCAGAGCAGAGCAGAGTGACTGACAGACCCGTGTTTCGGTCAAACACTCTATGTAAGTGATTGCTGTCGGAAGATATAACTATTTAAGACTTATATTAACACAAATATATCACTTACTTCTGCTTTAAAAACAATTCCAAATTACATGCTAGACACTACAGTAATTACTTTCTTCACTTTCATCATGCTTTCGGAATATGATAAATGTGTGATGTGATACCTAAAGTTTGACTTCAGCAACTCTGTGGTGAATATGCTGAGACTGCAGTTTTCTTATCAATACAGCCCAGTCTGCACACTGTATCTAATGAGCAAAAGTTTTGACTTTATAGTCAAAGTATTTGGTTCAATGTTCGATCAAAACCCCAGAGAGAATACACAATTCTGATTCTTATTTTGTGAGTAAAAGGAAATTCATCAGCTGTAGATATTGGGCATCAACTTCTGAGAAAATACTGATAGCACTCTGATTTAGAAATGCTGCTGGTCAGTGTACAGGATTTAACAGTGACACTGTTAAGTTCATAACCAGTATACAAAGCATGAACTGTTGTAAGTAATTACTTTTACTGTAGCCTATAAATCAGGGGTGGGGAACGTCTGGCCTCCGGGCCGTATACGGCCCGCGAGACCATTTCAATCGGCCCGCAATGCAATACAATTTTTATATTTTATATCTTATGCATATATGAATAAATAAATAAAAAAAAAGCAGGAAAAAATATATCGCCAGCCATTCGTTTTCTGAGAGAAACAGACGGCCTATGTCCGAGTCAACGTCAGGGTCAGTGAATACAGCATGTGATGTACGTGTCATTGCATTGGGCCGGAGTGATTGACACAAGTGATGGATCATGGCGACTGTCAAGAAAAGGGAGGTGGACGCAGAATGTCGCGTATTCCAGGAAAAATGGACAAATTACTTTTTCTTTGTTGAAGTGAAAGGCAAGCCAGTGTGCCTAGTTTGTGGCGAGGCGCTGGCAGCTTGAAACAACTTGACGAGTTGAGAGGACAAATGCGTTTGGATAAAATTAATGCTCTTCGTCGGAGCTTGGGTACTCAACAAGTAGCCTTCTCACGACCGCAGACTGACAGAGAGAATATTACGCGTGCAAGTTTTGTGGTGAGTGTGGCGAATAAAAAATAGCCACAAAGCTGAAACCTCACGCTGAAGGAGAGTTCGTGAAAAACAGTTCCAGCCATCACATTAGGTGAGTCTAGAAATGCAGCAATCATGAGGCTTATAACACAGCAGTTAGACTTTTTCCGCCTTTTTTTTTTTTTACATCCCTAGTTATGTGTTCATAATAGTAGGCTATGGCCCTCGGAGGACTTTATAAAAATTGAAATGGCCCTTGATATGAAAAAGGTTCCCCACCCCTGCTATAAATAATAGTAGTGCTGTGTAATATTTTATGATTTTTTTGTAATTTGTAATTGCATTGAAATGTGTAGTAGAGGACAAAGATATTTGCACCCCTGCTGTTGAAGGGGCTATTTGTCAGTTTTCTCTGCCCTTTGATGGTTTCTTGCCCGGACCAGGTGAAAGCAATCGACAAGAGCTTTAGCTGTCAGCATTGTTTGATTTGAGCTGAAGAATTATTTTATACAAAGATGTTTCGATCATGTGAGAAATCAAGATCATGGCCAAAACTCAAAGTTGCTACTTCTTCATGCTTGGACTAGATGCTACCGGGAATCACTTGAGTTACCAAATGGTATCATGAGACTGGAGATTCTGGGGTAATTTCTAGTTAAAGACCTTAATTAATCCTCACTGTTCTAAACTACAGTAAAACACAAAATGCCAATACCTGCAATTTGGCAGACTGGTGGAAATCAACACAGTACCCTCTCCACTGCTCTGATACGACTATTTTCTCTGCTCTGCTCCATTTCTCCCATTTTTTGTTTTTTCTCCTCATCTCTTTGGCTCCTAATAGCTTTTCTCATTTGCCCTCATATGACCTCTCTTGACCCCCTTTTTCTCTACACCGTAGTTCCCCCTTGCCATCCAAGATAATCTTTTCTCCCACTCCTACTCCCCCATCCCCACTACCACTGCCACCCCCAACCCCTTCCATTTGCCATCAAGTGTGAAATGAGAGCGCAATGAGTTGACTTTGAGAGCGGAGAGGATGAGAGCAAGTGGTCTGTCACAGGAGAATGATCTTAACAGGCCAGCCCACCTCCAAATCCCCAGCCCCTCCTCGACACACATGCACTCACAGAACTCAGTTCATCAGTCACAGAAAATTCTGCAGTGACACCGGAGGCATGGACTGGTTGGTTATTGATCACAATCAAACCAACCACCTAGGCAGCTGGAGGAGTCCTGTACAGTAGGCCGCACATCTGCCTGCCTGATAAAGACTGTAGGGAACATTGCATGAGCGCACATATGCACACACAAACTCAGCACGGAGTTGGTTTAGTTTTCTGTTCATGCACACACACACATCAACAATCCCATCCATGACTCTCTCCATTTTCAAATTGGTTTACCCTCCTGACTAAAATGATAACTAGGAGAAGTAATTGGATTTTAAGGAGAAACACTTTCCTCCCAAGCCGTGACAGTGAAGCAATTTCTGATTCTACAGCGGTAATAAATATTGATATAAAGTGCTGACATAACATGAAAAGTCATAGGATGTGAATAATGAGGGATGCCAGCAAAATCCGAGCTAAAGCAAGTGTTCAAGTGCAAGAATCAACTTCCAAGCTCGTCACCTGTTATGTCTGCAAAGCGAATCAATACAGCGGTTTGAACTGAATTCATGAAATGCACAAGAAATGTACAATATTTGGCAGTTTCTATGCTTGGGTGGTAGTACTGTATGTGGCACTGTCTCTGTCACACACACACACACACACACACACACACACACACACACACACACACACACACACACACACACACACACACACACACACACACACACACACACACACACACACACACACACACACACACACACACCACACACACACACACACACACACACACACACACACACACACATACATAAAGTGACATATGAGAGAGGACAGATGCATTTCTCAGCCCTGACAGGTACATGGCACCAGCGTCAAAAGGCTAATTCACTTTTGAAAAAAAGAAAGAAAGAAAGAAAGACACTGTTGGAGGTTTTGTGATTTCAGATCTATTTTTATATTTTATTTATTTTATCATTATCAAACTGCTATTGTTATCCAGTGTGCTCTCCAACAAATCAAAAAGCATAGGATGCACTTTGAACAGACAGGAAAACTTTGAGGTTGATTGAGATGAACAATTTCTATTGAAATTTGTGCCCACAGTGCGAGGTTAATGGGTTAATCAGCTGACACAGCTTGTTTGTGTTGACAAATTATCATTAAAAAATATAGTAGTAGTAATATAATAGTTGTCATTTGTATTTTCATTTCATTTGTTTCAATCCATATACTATTTCATGCTGTCATAGGTAGAACTATTGATGAGGCAACTCTGTCCTCAATTTACCATTGCAAATTTGAGAGAATATATTTCATCACTTGATTTCAACAGGGACAATAATCCATATAGCCAGAAAGTCTCCATAGCACATGGGCTGTAGTGGGACTGTCTGCAAACCTGAGGCATGATAATAGTCTTCTGCAATCAAAACTGATCAATGTGACATACATCATTCAATGCTCAAAGGTATTGGATAAGGTATTCCTCTCTTGACCTCAAGACAGATGAGCTGGTGACCCTTGGTGGAGTGGGAGGACAAATGGTTTGTCAAGGGGTATTGTGACATTTAGAGATGTTTACAGTTGTGTAAATCAGATTGTTGCCAATGCAGTAGTAACCCCCCATCCAAAAACAAAAACACAATATTTATATTCAAGGTCAGACTGGGAAATAAATTCAGCACACCCTGAATGACACAGACACAGAGAGTGACTAGGGTGATAAAAACTTGCTGTTATATTTGACGGCTGGCCTTGGCCAGTCAGCAGCCTGCAGGGATTCCCAGTGGTCAGTCTGTTTTACTTATTCTTGTTGCCTTTGTCTTTAACAATAAATAGACTGTGAAAAGGACAGGCCCAACAGCACTAAAGAATCAATCATTGCATTGACATTGAAATATGAAATTAGAAAGATGCTATTGAAAACTAATTGCCGCCATTATCATTCGATAATGTAACAGTTTAAAATAAAACCTACATTTTTAGACCAAAGAATCTATTTTGGATATAACTTCAACTTCTTCTCAAACTTGTCAACCTCTTGGCTTGCTTTTCTTGGGAGCCAGTTTAAAAATACTTGATGTCTTTTGTGTGTCTTTCAAGGCTGTCTCCACTCACGTTCCTCCACCCAGCCCACCTCTTATTTTGGCAGGACTTTGATAATCTGAATAATCAGATCAGGTGGGCCTGTGAGGAAGTCATGAAATGAGGCTACGCCAGTTGATCCAGTAAATAGTTTTTAACAGCTTTGCAGAGAGGCAATTTACCAGTAAAATTAGGTTATTTCTCATAAAAGAAAATTGTGTGCATGCAGTTGGAAAAAATGAAAAGACAGAGATTGAATTGTATCATACATTTAAAATAATGTAATTCATATAACTAAGAAAGAAGTGAAACTTCACTCTACTTTGACAGGAAAGACACAGACACAAGACAGTTTGACGTGATCTGATCCCTCAAGGCTACACGACTGCACTCTCCATCAAACATATTGTCTGCTTTAGTGAATCTTAGAAAGCCTGTGGTTCTCTCCCTGCAGGGAGGGAAGATTTGAGAAACTTCCTACAGTATCTGCAAGCTGTTAATGATGATTGGAGCATTGGAGTTCACTCCTAACCTTGGAAATATAATCTCAACTCCAAGGGCCATTGCTGGTGTCTTGGGATGTTCATCAGCAAAGGAAACTGGCAAAGGTCCCAGTGCTGGCAGGGAAGCGGTCAGTTATCAACCAGGACTGACTGTTAATATTAGTCTTATTTTACACCAGAACCACACTTTATTTCAAAAATTGACCATGACAATGATGGATATGTGCAGTGGTAATGGGATGAACCTGAGCTGTTTTTACGTTTGCTATTGCTATATGGCAAAAGTTGTTTACTTACCAATCTTACCAAGACACTGATTAGTAAACTAGCCTGGTCCTAACCTGTCTCTTGCACTTCATTTCATTTGTGCAAAGAGACTTGCCACTCCCCATTGAGACATGTTTACTTTCTATTAGATGGAAAACTATTCGATCTGATTACCTAACTGCTAATGTTTGGTTGTGTTATGCATCAGAACCGGCAATCCCAGGCTGAGCACTGAGGGGAAATGAACATTGAGTGTAAGTGGGTAGAGCCATAAGCATACAGCTGTTAACACAAATGTTTAACGGTATATATGATTCATTTAAACCTATCATGACGTCATGTAGTCAGCAAAGAGACATTTATATTTTGATGAACCTAATGCAATAACTCATACACATACATACATTAAGATAACTGTAGATTAAACACCTCTGAAAGGAAAAACACAGTAAATGTGAGCACATGGATGTTTCTTTTAACCGCTCTGTATGTATGCATTAACATTTGGCATCCATGTTTGTGTGAGAAATGCATCAAGAATGTGATCTGCAGTTATTCCCCTTTTTTTCTCTTCCTGAGCTGGTGATTAAGTGAGTGAGGGATTCGCAAAAGGAGCCAAGAATATAAACGTAATCCAAGATTACAGATGACAGGAAAAAGAGAAGATGGACGACTCATGGATAAGATGAAAGAATTGTTTAAGACATATTCTCATGCGGGAGAGAGAAACTGTAGGAAGAGTGATTAGAGTGGAAAACAAGGGGATTGAGTAATGAATGATGTCCTCTGGCAAAACAGCTTGAGGAGCTGTGAGAGTGTCTGGGTATTGTATACTGGATATGCTGTGTACACGTCAGTTCATGTACTAGGTGTGTGTGGGGGAGTGAGCCCTTACACATATGCATAGACAATATATGTTCTGTGAAGTATGTGCATGTGCATCATGTGTGTGTAGCTTTGTAAGACCTAAATATATCTTTTGTGTGTGCGTGCATTAGCATACATTCCTTTCCGTACCCAGTGCTGTTATTTTCCCACTGATTTCCTCTTTCCTTCCCTTATTGCCACCCCCTTACACCTTATGAATACAGATTACTCTTGATTGCACCTTGAACTCAAAGTCTTTATGAAGACTGTAAAGCATGTAAAGAGTCAGTTAAGAAAGATATATTCATAGATTGAAGGATCAAGATGGAGAATATTTACTGAAACACGTATTATGCAGAAGCATAATATGAAGAGCATGGAATAGTTCGGGAAAATTGAGCAAAATTATGTCTTTATTTACATGCTTTTTTCTTCTTTTTTTCCACATCTAAAATACATGAATTATGCACTAGTGTATATGAGAGTTGTGAGATGCTATCTGGAGAAACACTGCACTTAAAATGTATAGAACATGATCCCCTACGGGCCTCTGAAGGTCTGAGCTTCCAGCTCTCTGCTGTGCACTTTCTTATCAAAGGAAGGTTGAGGTTTATGTAAAGCTTTAGACATGGATCATTTCCCTTCAGTTATTTATGAATCTGTGTCTAAATACACACTGAATCGCAGGTGTACTCCTCCGTGAATACGAAGTGTGCAGAATTCTCGCAGAAATGAATCTCTGTGTCCATGCATGCGTGCATGTGCTCTAAGACTTCATCTTCCCCCCAGAAGACATCTGAGGATACAAAACCATGTTCTCTGTCAAATGATTCTCTTTCATTTGTGTTTCTGCATATCTAGACTAAACTTTAACCCGAGGGTTTGAGCAAAATGGAAAAAACACCACACAGAGTCAAACCAGAAAAAAAAAACGGCTTCACATTATGACACATAAATTACAGACTAATCAGAACACATCCTGTGTGATCATGCTAAGGACCATATTTTTCACACATGTACAGTATGTATGTTTGAAAGAAGACATATAAACATGAAGGTGTTGGGATTTTTGTCAACAAGGAGGTTAATACACAACAGGGGTCCAGATGAAGTTGCTGCTCAGTGGCAGATGGTTTGTCACAAGTGTTTGCAAATGCATGTGTAATACAAAAGTGTGTATAAGAAGCACATGAAGAGGCCATGGATTAAACATCAAAGAGAGACGGGATTAGTGCACAGAACATCGGTCCACTCACAGAGCAATGACTGCAACCAGCATTTCATGGTATATGTACAGTATACTGTACATATTTTTTTCTTTTTCTTTCTTTTTTTTATGTGTAATTCCTGCAGTATAGTTGCCTATAATGGCGAGTGGGTGTATTAATCATTAATTAGACATGGCTTCCTACTGGGAGAAAACAGGAGTGAAAGAAAAAATGCAACAAACATTCAGTGTGTAAATAATTTGAAAGTGATTCATGTAATGCCACCATGTTTGAAGGTGCATCTTCAACAGCATAATAGGATGTATTTTGACCTCAGATCTATTTAAAGCAGAAGTAAGCGATCCGGTCGTTTTGGCTAATGCTGCGTTCCAGGCAGGCTTTTGAAACCGTAAATTACAGCTTACGACTTTGTAGCGTTCCAGGCATCCCACTCGTGTTTTTCCGACCTGTTTTACCGGTGAAAGTCACTATAACGGCCACTCGTAACTTCCGACCCGTGAACTCGTACCAGATCGAACTGGTACAACTTCACAGGTCGGAAAAACACGAGTTACGGGCTGCCTTGAACGCACCATAACAGTCCTCGTCCCTACGTCACCACATTCACGGCGTCCCTTGGCTGCACACA